>NC_017850.1:134152-235457 GCF_000002495.2 Pyricularia oryzae 70-15 | reverse complement strand
TGGTGTTAATTATATGCATTATTTTGCATGTAATAAGCCCACTTTTATTTGTATATAGCCAATTTTATTTAGTGCCGAAGTGGAGTGGGGAATGGTGGAATTCCGTTACTTTGTTAATGCAGGAATGCAATTTAAAGGTCAGCGAGTGGGGTTAGCTACCCTGTACCGGGTTTAATACCCACCCTGCACCTGCGAGTCAGCTACCCTGTACCGGGTTGAAAATTTCACCAAGTCAACGTTTAAATGCAAACCCAGAGATGGTTTGTATGCAAATGAGGGTGTTTTTTCAAAAACCCATACAAATTAGTTTTTCGGAAATTCATTCGCGGCACCGGAACCTTTTCTGGCGTGCGGACCCCCACTTCGATGTCGGAGAGTATGTAAGGGAAATAAAGCAAAATCTCCCCCAACCAATTATTTATCAGTACCAAAATTATAGTGCATTTCTACCTATTATTCAGCGCTTTTAGCACTGGTTATTTACCACGCCGCACCTAGGGTTTACCCCTATATCCCCTGTTAGCACCATTTTTATTAACAGGTTATGAGCCCGGAAAGGTTCTAGCTAGTGCACTAAAGCGCACTTTGCATTATTGGAAAGCCCTGTTTTCAGGCTTTAATTTGGTTATTGTCGCATATCCGCAGCACGTATATTGACGAAGATATTGCTGTTTTTGTGCAAATTGTTGGTTATAGGTGCTACGTTAGCACCTATCCCCCCTGTAATTACAGTGAGGGGTCGCTATATTAGCGTTTGACTCAGGCCCAATTTTCAGGCACTGCAGCGCTCGCTCGATTGCAAATCCCAAAATTTTTGGTGTGGTTTTTATGGGTTGTGCATCGCTATTGCGATTGGTTCAAATTTTTAGTGCGTTAATTAGGGTTTGCGCTAACGAGTCAGGGCCAAAACCCCTGTATTCGCCCGCTAATAGCCCAGTGATCCACTAACCGAACGCTGCAAATTACCCTGCAGGTTACCCTGCACCCACCTAGCGAATTGAACTTTCGATCGCTAGTGCACCTGGATCGGTACAAATAATACCAGGGCACCCATTAATTGTGGATTTAGGGATTCCAACCCTGTATTTTCAGTGGATTCGATCATTGAAAATAGCAATAAGCCCTATATTTGGCAAGTATAGGCCTGTAACCGTTAGAAGGCAAACGGCTATAGAAAATCCTAGATTGGGGTATTTACCCTTAGGCGACTAGGTTAGTTTTTAACTATAATTCAGGCCACCCTACAATGGAAGACAGCCCTATGTCGGGCCTCCCAGGCCCAATTCCACCGGATAGGGGCCCTGAATCCAGCCCGAATGAAGTTCTAACCGCTAAATTACAGGCGCAAGACCTGCAATTAAAAGCGTTAACTACGCAATTGGATCAACTTCAGCACACAATTCAACAGTTAACATCTCTGTTGACGCTGAAAAATGGTGAACCCACTAGTTTTAGTGGTATTGCGGGTATTAATACCCCCAATAGCGGTAATCTGGAGGCCAACCCACAGATTTTTAGCGCTAATACCGCTACCGCACCACCTAATCCACCCGGTAACCTAATTCTAGGTGACGGGATAGGTAAAGAACTATCAAAACGGGTATTTTCCTTCCCCGAAAATTGCAAATTAGTAGGGGCTAGCAATTACGACCTGTGGAAACAGGCACTTATAGTACAATTCAGGGCTATAAAAGCTGCGGAATTTATTTCCAACCCTGAAATTGGCTATAGCCTACCGGAACATGAGCAATCAGTCCTATTATTGCTTATTAAAGACAGCCTAACCAAGGAACCTTTAGAATCCATTGCATGGCATTCCAGCCCTGTAACGGCCTATAAGACCCTGGAAGATAGCTATTCCGTTGCACCCGAAATTAGCAGAGACTCGCTATATCGGGAATTTCACGCCCTAAATTTTTCGAAATTTAGAGGGTCAATACCAGAATTTAACAGCCGTTTTAATTCCCTGGTAGCTAGATTAGCGAATGCCAACGTGCAAATTAGCCCTATCGATGTACGAAATCAATACCTACGGGCCCTGGAGGGGACGTTCCCTACCTGGACCGAACGCCAACGCAGTACCCAACGGGCCCTGCAGGCTATAGGCCAAAATTCGGATCGATTAAATTTGCAATACCTTATGGCGGACCTTATATCCGAAAATTCGATTTCAGGCTCTACAACTGCCAAAGCCACTAATTACAGGGCTGAAGGTCGAAAATCAGGGAAAAAAGGCGCTAAAAAGGACGCTAAAAAGGAAAATAATGGGCAGGACGGCACCTCCAAATCACGAAAAAAGGGCAAATCAACCCCTAATTCGGATTCGGCTATTGCAAAAGATAATAAATCCTCCAATTCCAGCGAATCGAACGCTGGAACTTCCATGATTTCAATGGATTTCGAGTTATTTACGGGCTCGATTCCAGGTGACGTTAGCGTTTGCGCAGCGTATAACGCCCTGGAACAGGCAGGCGATTCGGGCGGTAATTTACCGTACCGGGCACTGCAACAGGAGGTTAATTCCGCTATTAGCGGGGTTATAGAATTATGTTCGGAATCGGATTCGGAACCCGATTATACCGGTAAAACGCTAAAACCACAGGTATTAGCAACTAATTCTAAGGCTAAGACGAAGCCTGGAAGCGGCGTAAATAGGGACCCTAAGCCCCGACGGCTAGGCTACCCGGTCCTGTACGATACAGGTAGCACGCACCATATCTTTGCAAATAAGCAATTTTTTACCGATTATACCCCCGGCTCAACAGTCGAAATCGGTACCGGAGGTGGCCCTGTTAGGCCTATTGGCACTGGAACTGTTAAAATACAGGTCCGGTATGGCTCCAAAATTGACGAATTTAGAGAGGTTACGTTAAATAACGTGCTATATATCCCCTCGTTTGGAATAAATATCGTTAGTGGGCTAATACACTACAATACAGGGGGCGTATTATTAAAAAATACCCTGTACGATCGGGATCGCAAGGCGTGGGGACGCCTAAATACCGCCAAAAATTTGTTCTGTTTGGAGGTAAAAGGGTGCGATATCCTTATTCGAAATACTACATCTACGGTTTCGAATTACGCCTGTGTAATTGGTGAATATAGCACCGCCTCTAGCCTAACCTTACAGGGGGTTACAAAGGGCTACGCAGCCCCGTTGGAGGTAAAACTAAATAATATAGTCCCTGAAGACCAAGACGACTATAAAATCTACACCGATTCGGAACCGGGAGAAAATACGGTAACGGAAGTGTTAAATCCCAAACAAAATAAGGATATAACCGTAGATTTACCTGTAATGCAGAAATTTAGTGCAAAAACCCCTGAAAATCCACGTGAGATTGGGCCCCGTAGGCCCGGTAAGCCGCTAGATGACCCTTTTAAGCAGCCTAATACAAAAGGGGCTAATACCGAAAAAGAGGGGGTTTCCCACACAAGAAATCCGTTGTTAGAACCTCCTTTAGTACCGGAATTAGTGCAGGCCCCTGTAAATTACCTCCCTTTAAGCCTAAATCGAACTACCGATGGTTGGGTAACAGCTGAAGGAGACGGAATTACAGGCGATTGTGACGAAATCCAGG
Source organism: Pyricularia oryzae 70-15 (assembly GCF_000002495.2). Classification (NCBI taxonomy): domain Eukaryota; kingdom Fungi; phylum Ascomycota; class Sordariomycetes; order Magnaporthales; family Pyriculariaceae; genus Pyricularia; species Pyricularia oryzae. The sequence continues at coordinate 231,876 of NC_017850.1, read as the reverse complement.
CCCAAAAAGCCCTGTTATGGCACAGGCGCTTAGGGCATATAGGGTTGTTATTGCTTAAAAAGACCGCTAAAAACGCAGACGGTCTACCTAATTTCGACAAAATTAGGGCTATTACCTGCATTACTTGCATTAAAGCCACCTCTGTTAGGCGTACAAATAAAGGGGCACTCCCTACACCCCCTAATATCCTCGATTCCATAGAGGGTGATACAGTAACCCTTAAACCTAACCCTCACAATAAAAAACCCGTATTTTTGTTATTAGTGGATCGAAAATCACGTTTTCGGTGGTCGATCTCACTACGGAATAAAGCCGGACCTACGGTTTTAGTGGCTATTAAAGGCTTTTTTAAGGTTTTAAAAGCTACGTACGGGCGCTACCCCACTAAATTTCATTTTGATGGGGGGCACGAGGTAAATACAGAGCTTCAAGATTGGTTTGCAAGTAAAGGTGTTAATTTTAGCACCTCCAACCCCTACAACCATGGCCAAAACGGGCTAACGGAACGGTCCGTTAGGGTTATTTTGGATAGGCTAAGGTCTACCATTTTAGCGGCAGGTCTACCACTATATTTATGGTGTTATTTACTGTCAGCCGTGGTTGATTTAGTTAACCGTACAGCGGTAACTAACAGGGAGTTAACACCCTACGAGGAATTTTATTCCGAATTTCAACCTGGATTACCACACAGGCCTAATTTAGGCCATTATCGGGTTATTGGTACCGTATGCCAGGCTATTATACCGCTGGAAAAACGCCAAAAATCCAACAAATTGGCTCCCCGAACGGAAACAGTAAGGCTTTTAGCCCATTTATCCAATTCTACAGCGTTGGTTTACGCCCCCGCCAGACGGGCCGTATATAAAACCTCTACCGTAAAAATTTTAGAGGGTATACCCGCTGAAAATTTGGCTATTCCAGGGGAAACGCTACAGATTTCAGAGGGGGAAAATCCAGATTTAGAGGGGGATTCTAATTCTGAACCTGAAGACGAAATCTACAGCGCCAAAACTTTGGATCCAGTGGATAATAATCCCCTACCTCCCGCAATTACAGTTCCTCCCTGGCCTGTACAGTCTACTGTTCGCCCCCCAGAGCTTATAACGGTAGCGGTGCCTAATTCAGCACCTAAAATAACGGAAGTTCCGGTGTTTTCGGCACCTAAAATACAGAATATGGAGTTAAATTCGCAGTTCGAAAACCCAGATTCTATGGATATCGATTACGTGCATTATCTTTGTTATCAAACCCAAAAGAAAACAAAGAAAAAGCCCACTAAAGACGGCGAACCAAATAGCTACCAACAGGCCCTAAAAAGCCCTGAAAGTGCTAAATGGTTAGCAGCTTTAGCGTCTGAATTCGACCAGATCGTTACTGCAAAAACCTTCCGTTTTATCCCTAAAATTAAAATGCATACAGGCCGTAGACTAATCTCTACCCGGCCGGTGTTTAAATTAAAAAAGGATGAAAATAATAAGCCTATAAAGTATAAAGCCAGGCTTGTTGTTAGGGGGTTTTTACAGGTCGAAGGCCTAGATTATATCGAGACTTTTGCTAGCACTAGTATACCGCCCACCTGGCGTATATTATTGGCTATAGCTAATGCACAAAATTGGGAAATAGAACAAATCGATTTTATCGGTGCGTTTTTAAATAGTGACCTTACCGACGTAGATATTTATTTGCAAATTCCAGAGGGTTTTAGCGATTGGGCTAGATCTTGCAGCCCTACTACCGCTAAAATTTTAGTGCAAATGGGCTATAATCCAAAGGAAATGCAAGTTATACTGTTGGAAAAGGCGCTATACGGTCTGAAACAGGGCCCAAGAGAATGGCAAACAAAGCTAAAAAGCCTACTTTTTACAGAAGGTTTTAAGCCGCTAATCTCTGATCCAGCTGTCTTTTATAATGCTAAATCCAAGCATTTCATTGTTACTTTTGTTGACGATTGCCTGCTAATAGGTCCTAAATTGCAATATATTCAGGATTTAAAAGCCCGTTTTAACAAAATATACGCATTGGAAGACAGGGGCCCTGCAGCCTATTTTTTAGGCGTTCAGATTATAAGGGACAGGCCTAACCGCCTGCTTTGGCTCCATCAAAGTCAGTATATAGAGGAAGCATTAGCAACGTTCGGATTAGCTGATTGCAAACCTATTTCTGTTCCCTTACAGCCGGGTGTGCTAAAATATAGTGGGGGCAAACCCGTAAATGCGCTAGAAATCAAATTGTTACAGCGTATTATCGGCACCCTAATGTATTTAATGCTATTAACGCGCCCGGACATCGGTTTTGCGGTTCAATGGTTATCTTGTTTTTTAACGAAAGCCACTACAATCCACATAACGGCAGCTAAAAACCTACTTCGCTACTTAGCAGGTACTAAATCCCTAGCAATTTGCTACGGAAATAGGGTAATTAAAGCTAATTTACCACCTAACTCTTTGATTGGGGGTTTTAAAGGCCTAAAATTACTTGGTTTTAGTGACAGCGATTTTGCCGGGGCTAGGGAAGATTCAAAATCCACTTACGGATATTTGTATACCCTATCTGGGGGCCCTATAACGTGGAAGTGCAAAAAGGCTAGTACTATAGCTCTAAGCACCCCAGAAGCCGAAACCGACGCCTTAGCGGAAGCCCTGCGTGAAGCACAGTGGCTTAAAAGCCTATTTACAGAGATTGGACTACCTGTAAAAGGCCCTATTGCAATATTTGGAGATAATACAGGCTCTATAGCTAACGCACATAACCCTACGCACCACCAACGTACTAAACATACGTTATTAAAATTTCACTACGTAAGGGAGTTAGTTACAGAAGGATTAGTGACCCTAAAATACCTGGAATCCAAACAAATGCCCGCTGACGGCCTTACAAAGCCCCTAACGCTTCCAATTCACAAGGTTTTTTTAGAGCTTATAGGGTTAAAACCCCTGTAAACTTAGTTTTTACCTATTGAATTGTAGGGCACCTAGTTAGTTCGTTAGCTAACTACCACCATTTTTCTCCTTTGTTTGCAATTATTGGATTTTTGTTAGCCCGACACCAACCGATCTACCCAAACCTACCCTGCTCAGGTTGATTATTAAGCAACTTATACCGACCTTATACCCGAAGTCGAATCCGAATTTAATTAGCTCGCGTTTTGGGCGACCTAGCGATTTTTAATCTACCCTATATATTAAACTTTTCTGGGATCCACAACAACGAACAGCCAGATTAGCTACCTGGCTTAGTAGTAAGTTCCGTTGGTTATAATCTGTAGGTCGTGGGTTCGAATCCGGGGGTTGTTACAATTCTGGGGGTCTTTTTCAATTCGGAGGTTCAGTCAATCGGGGGTTTGGTACAAAGGGCTTATTCATCCAGGGGGTTCGCACCGGGGGTTCGAGTTGGGTTGGGACACAAGGGGGAATTTCTTTTGTTTTTTTTGTTTTGGGGGTTTTATTTTACGTACTTTTCTTTTCCGACTTTATTTTTGGATTAAGTAGCAAAAGAGAGGGGGTGTTAATTATATGCATTATTTTGCATGTAATAAGCCCACTTTTATTTGTATATAGCCAACTTTATTTAGTGCCGAAGTGGAGTGGGGAATGGTGGAATTCCGTTACTTTGTTAATGCAGGAATGCAATTTAAAGGTCAGCGAGTGGGGTTAGCTACCCTGTACCGGGTTTAATACCCACCCTGCACCTGCGAGTCAGCTACCCTGTACCGGGTTGAAAATTTCACCAAGTTAACGTTTAAATGCAAACCCAGAGATGGTTTGTATGCAAATGAGGGTGTTTTTTCAAAAACCCATACAAATTAGTTTTTCGGAAATTCATTCGCGGCACCGGAACCTTTTCTGGCGTGCGGACCCCCACTTCGATGTCGGAGAGTATGTAAGGGAAATAAAGCAAAATCTCCCCCAACCAATTATTTATCAGTACCAAAATTATAGTGCATTTCTACCTATTATTTAGCGCTTTTAGCACTGGTTATTTACCACGCCGCACCTAGGGTTTACCCCTATATCCCCTGTTAGCACCATTATTATTAACATACCGGAGTTTTATAATAACAAATACGGTAATTATACCAGAAGAAATACGGAAAATCCACGGAAATAAAACCCACGGACACCAAAGAATTTCCAAGATATAAAAACGGTTAAAATAGCATTATAATTTTAAAAAAATACGATAAAAAGTACGAAAAGCCATTAAAAATTGCGAATTTTGTACCAAAAGCAAATCCGCAAAATATAGGTTTTACGGATTTTTATAACCTTTACCAGCCCCCAGTAAGGTATGGCAGACCATGACAATGGATTTTATCGTTAAATTACCTTTTTCGGAAAAATTATTTATTAAGACCAAGTACGACAGTATATTGGTTATAGTGGACAAATTTACCAAATACGCCTATTTCCTATTATATAAAAAAAGCAGCAACGCCGAAAAAATCGCTTATATATTTTTACAAATAATTGTTAGCAATTACGAATTTCCAGAAAATATTATTACAGATAAAAACAAGTTTTTTATATTAAGATTTTGGAAATCCCTAATGGAATAGTTAGGAATAAACTATAAATTATCCATAGCATTCTACTTACAGACGGACGGACAAATAAAACGAGCCAACCAAATATTGGAATAATATTTAAAATGTTATATAAATTATAAATAAAATAATTGGGTACGGTTGTTATTTATAATATAATTCGTTTATAATAATTTAAAAAACGAAAATACCAAAATAACCCCGTTTTACGCCAATTATAAATTTAACCCTATAACGTACGGAAAACCAAAAACCACGATTACGGCACCGCGAACCGATAAATAAACGAACGAATTACGATAATTATATAAAAGATTCCAGCAGAAATTAGAATTCGTACGAGAAAAAATAATGAAATACGCCAATTAATATCGGATAAAGGGACCATTTTTTAAAAAAGGAAATAACGTTTATTTTATTCGACGCAATATTAAAATATAACGATTTAATAGCAAATTCGATTTTAAAAAGTTTGGACCTTTTAAAATTAATAAGAAAATTAGCGATACCAATTACAAATTATTATTACCAAATATTATAAAAATTTACCCCATATTTTACATATTATTATTGGAACCAGCACTATACGGTACTAATATATAAAAAACGATCGAAATCGACGCAAAATAAACCTATTGTCACAGACCTGAAGGACAGCCACTGGGCTGTCGCTTAGTCATGACCCCTGTCACGTGAAGGCGCGAGGGCCGAGCGCCTCGCGCGCGTATATCTACGCGAAATCTCTGCAGTCTCCGATATGTAGCTCCTCGAGCTACGTCTTCGTCAACAACCACCTGCTACCCTGTACCTGGAAGACTAGATAGCCAATATACTCTGTCCTGTTACCTGATCGCCCGCACCTACCTGTCCGCCCTGCCTGCCCGTGACACCTATAACGTTAAACAAATATTCGACCATAGACGAAACCACGGCAAAATAAAATACTTTATTAAATGGGAAAATTATGGATATAAAAAAAATATTTGGGAACCCTTTAACCACCTCCAGGATTGTTAGGAACCGCTCCGCTAATATTATTAGGAATTGGATTTGCGAACAAATTAGCCAAAAAAAAGGACAATTTAAAAAAACACCACCTATTATTTCCAAAAATTAAGGGCCGACCAGGATTCGAAACCATACCACCAAACAAATTTACAAAAAAGATTAATATGCAATATAAAATAAAAATACCAAAAAAACGACGTATTAACGGAATGTTGCGCAAAAATATTTATTTTATCCAATAACGAAAAATTTGAAGGATCCATCGGGAAAATCGAATTCCAAATAAAATTGGAATCCGGAAAAAACGATTCCAAAGATATTTTAGGTAAAATTTCGGTTAATTGTCGACGTTTTTTTTACTTTGCTTTTTTACGTTCCACCCGATCCAATTCTTTCAAATTATTAATATTACGACGGACTGTGAGGATCAGGCCCCTAGACCTACCCTCAGAATCACGACTCGGCTCCACACCGAGCCAGGGATCGGACAAGGATCCACTACCTCCGGATTTAAGCGCGTCTCTTGAGCGCGTCGTCGATTGTAATTTCTCTCTTCTCTTCAGTTTAGAATTTTCGTCGATAGCGCCTAATACACTGAGGTTCTCCAATGTATGCCTGGCCGTGACAGGTTATACCCCTTTTAACGATATTCGCCAAAAGGAATTACCGACCGGCGGGAAAGAATTATATAAGGGGAAAAAATACGTGATATTACGTAATTGCCAAAAAAGGGATATAATTAATATATCGCATATTAATTATAATAGAATAAATAATATGTCGGCTATGGAATATATTAAGCATATTACGTCGAGGGATATAATTTATATAAGGTACGTTTATTATTATGTAAATAAATTCGATTTTAGGATTGTTTAGCAGCAATTAAATTTTAGTTAACCTCAATATTTATTTGAGAACGATTATAATTTTACCCCCAGTTATTAAGAACCCCAGTTACCCAATTAGACGTTCAGTTGCTTCAACCCACTGTATTTTACCCTAAGAACAGGCTACCCCGATACCTTGATCGTAACACATTCCTCGGGACTTTTTGGGCTGAATTTATACAAAGCTCGGGCAGTCCGAATCCGAAAATTACAAGGCCTTAAAATACGGGTGTATTTTTAATAACGCGTCTTGATAAAAATATAAAAGACGATGTTTTATTTGGGGTTTAAACTAGCTAATTATATTTACAATTTCCGCTTGCGTTAAGAAGCGTATAATCAAAATACAAGCAGCTTTTTTAGGCATGTTCAAACTAAGTTTCACAAATGAACAGGGCCCTGGAATAATTATCTCCTTTTTATTGCGCTAAATTAAAAAGCATTCACCTCCGGTTATTAAGCACCCATTCGTATTCATTGGCAGATCTATACAGCGATAATTTGCACTGGGTATTGTTTGTGTGTGATTTTCGGCCAAACTAGACTAATACGAAACATGGTAACAAATAAAGGCGCCATGCAAAAGAAATAACAGGGTAACGGTAAAAAAAATTATATAATTAAAATTTAACAGTGCGTGGCGCGTTGTTTGGAAATTGGGAATAATTACAATTGCAATATAAAATGGGACAAATTTGGGGGGAGTTTGGCTGGGGATAAATCCCAAAAAGTTTTTCCGCAATATTGTTACTGGATGGGGCCCCGACCAACCGTCCAATATTAATAAGAATTAGCGCGCATATATAACCAGGTAGTTGCTTTTCAAAAGTCTGACATTTATTTCAATAGATAAAAAACTGGCAAAAGATTATATCAAAGTCCAAATATAAATTTACCTTCTCTCAGTAGAACTTTACATATGTACTGGCTTTTACCACATATTTACAGTTAGTTTATTTAGGTTTCAAAAAATAAAAACAGCACGTACCTTCTACATTAAATATTTCTAAAATTAGAGGTGACATAAACAGAACGCTTATATTATCAAAAGACGGTCGCTTAGTTGTCTCAAGGCACAGATTTCGATATGTATCAAACATCCGGTTGCATTATTATAAAGAGCTCAAGAACACAAGTAAAATAACATGTAAGCGTTTTAAGGCTCTGTCCATTGGTTGGGTACACGGGCTAGTTCGGCTACGTCGCCCCAATGCCCCGACACCTGGCTGCCAGGAAAGGTTTTGGTACAAGCTCAAAACGGTGGAAACTGCACCTACTTTATCCTATCAGGAATGCTGCTATCAAATTTGCGGTGCTGGCAAAGCATTATACTTTCATTGCTGAGAGCAGCGTTGGTAAATAAATCAGTTTTATTTCCCAAGGGCATCTTATAAATCTACGGTTGTACTATCATATTAATAGGAAGCTGTTCCGTGCAAGGGCGGGGTCCTATCCACTATCTCAATCAGCATTTACGGCAGTTGGAAATGCTTGGATATTGTTTTGTTCCAAATCTGAGCGATAGAAATGTGCGCGAACTTGCGACAATCAAGTATCCACCATGTTCTGTCGAGAAAACAGGAGTGCTGATTTTCTTTTCGACCCCAGACCCTTGCTGTAAACCGAGGCGCAGCCCGCTTGGCTGCATACAGCAGTTGCGTGCACACAGCAGATATGCACATAACCTAACTCAAAGTAATTACTATTTGCGCTGTAATCAAAGCTACCATCCCATAGTCTCCAAAAAGGGTTTTTTATAACACACAAAAGAAAAAAAGAAAGGAAAAAAAGGTTTATAGCCTTTCCTGATCAGGAAGTAAAGATGGCCACCGAGTTGACGAAGCCGTTCTTGTTATCCTGCCACCTCGCAACATCCACCCCATTTACAGTTATCTGCGACCCGACGCCGACGGTGTTGAGGTTGTACATCTTGACAGAACTCTTGTCCACGTCCATGATCTGGGTCTGGCAAGTCTGGCCCTGGCCCTCCTGCGCACACGTCACGTTGTAATTGTCAAAGAAGCTGTAGAGCCCCGCACCGTAGACCAGGATCTCCTTGCTGTTGGCGGCCCGGAAGCCCCAGCCGCTTTGGCCAGTCTTGAAGGTCGGGTCGGAAAATGCCTTGTCGACGGGGAACGGAATGGATGCGTCGGGATTGGGCTGGTAGTAGGCCGTCTCCGTCTGCACCTGGCCGGCAAAGATGTTTTGCGTCGACACAAACTGGTACTCGTACATCTGGTGATGCTCGACGCCCGTTCCCCACAGCCAAATCTTGCCCTCCTTGCTCTCGACCAGCAGGCCGCGGCCGGCGTAGACGGTGATCTGCACCAGTCCGGCGTCGCGCTCGGCGTCGTGGTCGGCGACCCAGAGCCAGCAGTTCTCGTTGAGGAGGTTGGATGCGGAGGCGGTGATGTGCATGGACATAAAGGCGGCTATGCACTTCTTGTCAAGGTTCTTGGCGTCAATCTTGGTGGCGGGCGTCTTGGGGCACTCTTTCGCCGACAGGTTGGAGCCAGCGAAACCACCTATGCGGGTGTGGACGTCCCACATGCCAGATGGGGTGGTGGATGCGAGGTTCCACTGGATCAGGATGGCGCCCATCTGCTGTCCGCGCGTAGACAGCACCATGTCGGACCACTCGACCGCCGCTCCCGTCTCACCTGGCTTGCCGACCTGCACAACAGGCTTGGGTGAAGCCATCGAGTTGAAGAACTCACCCTCGGAGATGATGACAGGGAGGGCCTCGCCGGTGATGCGCATGCCGGCGGGGATGTAGATGGTTGACCTGACGACATACATGCCGTAGTCAAAGAAGAGGACCTTGTTGGAGGAGCTGGCCTTCTTGACAGCGGCGGCGATGGCTGCCGTGTCGTCAGTCTTGCCGTCTCCCTTGGCACCCTCGGACTTGACCGACAAGAACTGCGAGGCAGGCACCTCGGCGTATGAAGGCCGCGAGCGCTCATAAAAGTTGGTTCCCGCAGTCAGGGCTGCAGGACGGGCAAAAGGAGTGATTGGACCCTGGAAAGCAGTCGGGCCGCCAGAAGCAGTGTAGCGGTTACCCTGGCCCCATCCGGTGATTGTTGTGAACGATGCTGAGCCGGCAAGGAGGACACTGTTGCTGGGGCCGCTGATTGCAGTGGGAACGTTGAACAGGCGGATGTTCTCGAGGATGAGCGTGTTTGCCTGTGCGGGATTGTTTTGCTGTCCCGGGGGCTTGCGGCTGGTCACGACTCCAATCGGGGTGTTGCTGATTTCCGAGTCGATAAACACGATTGATGCCACGGGGTTGCGGCCAGTGCTGGTATCAACGTTGGAAATGTCCAGTCCGACCTTGCAATCCTTGATGGTGATGCCCGAGTAGGTCCATCCCCAGCTCCACAGCTGCTTGATGGCAGTCTGGGCGCCAATAAAAGTCAGGTTGCGCATGGTGAACTGCTGGTTTCCGACCCGGATACCATCCAGGCCACCCTCAAACACCATGTCGCCAATGTAGCCTCCAGATCCCTCCTCGATAAACATTCCAAAGTGCTTGGTCTGCGTGCCCTTGGCCATCTTGACATGGATGTTCTGCAGGCTGGTAGCCTGCGAGGACGGCCAATGGATTCCGGCGACATCGGCAGCCACAGGCAGATCCGTCATGTCAATGACCAGATTGCGAACCTGCCTCCAAAAGACGTTGGTAGAGCCCCATCCCAGCTTGCCGCCGGCCTGGTACTGGTTGGCGTCGAGGACCCATGCGCCGGTAAAGTTGGAGCTCGGCTTGATGACGGGCATGCAGAGCGGGCTGCCATAAATCTGGGTGAAGTAGTAGTTGATGATCGGAGACGTGATGCGGTAGGTACCAGGGGGGAAGTAGATCAGGCCAGGAGTGGTGGTGGTGGAGTTGCACGATCCCGGACCGCAGCGACCTCCCTCGCTGATGGCGCGGTTGATGGCTACTGTGTCGTCTGCCTTGCCATCACCCTTGGCGCCAAATTCCTTGACGCTGCGGAACACGGTGTAGTTTGACGGGTTCGGCGCATAAGGGGCAAAACCTTGGTGCTTGATATTGGCCAGCCAGTACGAGTCACTGCCGCAGCCCGTCAGTGGCGAGCTGGTCGAGCTCGACGTGGCCGACGCCGAGGTAGATGTGCCAGTCGCTGTCCTGGTACTACTGGTGGTCCCGTTACCATAACCAGGGCTCGTCCTGATGGTTGAGTTGCTGCCAGGGACCGAGTAGGTCGGGATGCTGGAGGGTCCAGTTGACTTTGACGTCAATGTGGCCGCCGCGCTGGAACCGCCGTACGGGCTGCCGTTGCTGCCTCCAGACGGTGTGGCAACACTATTAGACCCGCCCTGCGAGCTACCTTTGCTGGAGCATGGCGGAGGAGGTGTCTTGGGCAGCGTGCATGTCGTGATTGTGCTCTTTACAACCACCGTCACGACTGGAACCTCGACCTTGCCGGGTTGACCGTAGCTGCCCGAGGCGGCGGCTGTGGAGGCCAGCAGCAGGGCCGACAAGACACTGAATGAGTGACTATGCATTATTGAGAGAGAGAGAGAGAGAGAGAGAGAGAGAGCGAGTCGGAAAGGACAAAATTAAGTACAAAAAGAGAACGAATGGACGGGACCGGAAGACTGCGCCTCCTCTGCGGACGTCTTACCGAAGATCCCAAATGACGCGGTGGGCGATGCGGGGGTGGGTTGTGGAGGACCAAAAAAAGAAAGGGAAGGAGGGTTGATGAAATAAAATAGAAAAAAAAAAATTCGAGTCACGACTCGGAAGGATCTGGGGGCAGGAGGAAGGGAGCGAAAAACACAACCATATTTTTTTCTCCTCCCCCGTCGGGCTTGGGAGAGACACACCGAGTCGCTTAGCGAAAAGAGCAAACAAAAACGTTTTTGGTTCAGTTCAGCTGCTGTGCACTTTCGGGAACCCGGAACACTGGCGCCAAGAACAAGGCTTGCAAAATAAACGATAACCAAGCTTGCCCTGCTTGGTTTTATTTTATTTTTTTTCTTTTTATTTTCTTCTCTTTTGTTCAGGCGTGCCTAGCAAGCCTTCCTTGTCTCGGTTGTCTCGGTCCTCAAAGGGTCGAGCAGCAATTCAGGGCAGACCATACTCATGGAGTAGGATGCTACAGAGGCGGCGGCCAACAAGCAATGGCAAAAAAGCCCACGGCTGAAAGACCACAGTGTGCAGAACGAACACAAAAAATTAGGCGATCGAGCGATTGACCAATTACGACGTCTGCAATCTCCCGTTCTGCGCACCAGGGGTAATAGTTCGCTTGTTGGTGGCAGCTAGACTACCAAGTTTAGGCACCGTCCATCTTGTCGTCTAGCGTTGATCTAGGTAAATTCTACTCATTCCTTGGTCGGGCTTTGGGTTTGCGACTATTTCATATCTGATAAACACTGGGCCACTCTTGCTGTTGATAGTTTTAGTCTTTTACACGGCTTTTTTTCTGTCCGTTTTGTTGTGGGTTGTGTCCAAAATCCGACGAGAACGAAAAAAAAAAAAAAAAAAAAAAACACAGAATACCCCAGTATAAAAAAAGCAAATCATTGGACGATCTTCTGCAAAAGGCAGCCAAGATTCATCCCGTCATCATGCCATTCTCGCATCCCCCCGCATCACATGAGCTGCACCTTGAGATGAGCACACCATCCATTTTGCATCCATGGTTCGGCAGCTGATGGATGCACTGACATTCCAGCTGAAGGATATTTTAGGACTAGCCGAGTGCTCCCTTGGCCTCGTCCCCTGCATTAGCTTGCCTTTTTTACTCTCGACGCGACTTTTTTACGGAGCAAGTACTCCAGGGCTGCCAAGACATGCAGCAATTACGTATTTTGAGTCTATACCCCCAAGTCAACATTTCACCCATACCTAATTACCACGAAGTTCCATCTACAAATCCAAGACATGCGAAAAAAAAACGTGCCTTGCAAAGACAGCCCTAACTCTAATCCCGACATGTCCGAGACCTTTGTGTCTGGCACGTGTGCACATCAACGTCCGATCCAGATCCAGATCCAGATTGCGATTGACACGGCCCGCTCCGGCTGAAGGCAGTTTGACATTGATTAAACGGCCCCTCTTTGCATGCCATACGTACGTATGTACACAGATGAGTTAGTTGCCTTTTGGTGTCTACACTAAGTGCTTATGATTGACGCGACAAGGGTACCTGCATTTCTACTCTAGTCCGAGCTGCCTACTCTTTGGCAATCCAGAAAACAAAAATTCCCCTTGACTGGTTGCACGTCACCCGTAGAATGCCGCAAGGCAAACGCGTTTTTTTTGGCTTTTTTGATGCAGGTCCTTCAGGAGATGTGCCTTTTCTCCGATGACATGCCGAGACAAGACAAGGAAAAAGAAAGCACCATCGGCTTCGCTGGGCAGAACCACCTCTTTTTTTGTTTCTTTCTCTTTGGAACTACGACAAGCTGTCCTCCACGCTTTGATGCAACAGACAATGCTAAGCTTGGTACTCAACTCAGCTTCCCGCACAGATGATACGCTACCTGACACGAATTGATCGCGTTGCCATTCTGGTATCCGGTCTGGCTTTTTCTGCCGGCATTCACGACCCTGAAGAGACCGTTCCAGCCTTGTTCTTTTCGTCCCTTGCTTTTCCCTCCAGCTGGTTCGGCGACAGCGGCCACTCGTAGTGGTTGGTGCGGCACATTTTTCGGCATGGATCAAGGCGTTTTTCCAGACATGTAGTATCATTGCAGGGTGAAAGAACCAAGCAGGTTTCTGAGAGGTCTTGCTGCTGGCGGCATTGGACCGCCGTCCAGCTTACAAACTAGGTCTAGACTAGGCCTCCACCTGCATGACATCCTCAGACTGCTCGCTATCGAAATAAGCTTGGAGCTCCTGAAGTTGATCGCTCTTCAGGGCACGCCTCTCTTCCACGCTAAGCTGCTTGGAGAACCCGCCACCGGCGAGCTGAAATTTGCGCAGCTGTCTCTTTTGAACGGCCTTTGGGGATGGATCATGGTCAGCAATTTTCCTCTTGTATATAAAGAGCTCCCCGCAACGGTCGATGCGTCTCGAGGCAAATTGACGGATTCATACCTGCTCTATAGACTTTTCCATTGCATATCGCACAATTGTGACTTTTCTCGACTGGTCCAGACGGAGGAGCCGGCCGATGGCTTGCTTCTCGGCCGCCGGGTTCCACTGTGGCTCGAGAATGTGGACCCTGTTTGCCACCGTCAGGCCGTTCAACCTATAGGACCATGCACTGTTAGGCCTCCAGCAGCCTCGGCCAAGGTCATTTAGGGGGTGGGAAAATGCACGTACCCGACGGCGCCGGTGGAGAAGGTAATCAGCAGGACGGTACAGGCCTGGCGAGTTTGGAAGTTCAAGAGGATGTTGCTTCGCTTCTTGGGCGAAGCGCTTCCGTCTACTCGAAGATACTTTACGCCGGAAGCCTCCAGCGCGCTGCCCACAATGTCCAGTGACTTTTTCCAGAATGAAAAGACGACGCTGTAGACGTGTTAGTGATGTGTTTGGCCAGCAAGATATATGCATGTGTCAGTGTCCAACATACCATTTGTCGGTGAGGGAATGGTCCCTCACATCTTTCACAAGCGCCGTGATCTTTGAGGGATATTGTCGCAAACGACCACCTGCCGGCGTTTGAAGACCCAGTTGCGGTTCGCTTGGCTCAATGTTTTCGTCAAACACGTTCTCGCTGCCATGTTTGCCATTGCATAGGGGGCATGCAAAAACCTGTCCCTCAACCTGCCCGCTGCGATACTGCTGCACACACTCACTGCAGACCAGATGCCAGCACCTCGTCAAAGTCGCGACACTCTGGCCCACGTCCGTGCCGCAGTTGTCGTCTCCGACTGTACTTGGACCCAGCGCGATGATGCCGACAGAGCAGTAGTAGCACATTGCCTCACCTCTCTGTTGCATGAAGCTGAGCATCTCATCCGGCAGACTCTTTGAGGACTTTTCCCCTGCCTTGTTCCCGCGGGTCATGAACCCAGCCAAGTCCAAGGCTTTGGCCGTTGCACCATTGTTGCAAAAGATGCGGAGCCGGAGCAGTGCCTCCATGACGGTATGATGGTCGCCGTCAGCCGAGGAAGTGCTGGTCCTCTTGCCGCTGATGGCGATGGCACGCTTGCAGGCAAGCTCCAAAGCGTGGTACTGCTCTCGTTCCCTGGGAGTAAACTCTGGCTTGCGGTATTCGTACACTTGTCCCTGGGACAGTGGCATGATGTCCTTGTTGCGACGCAGGCAGATATTGGATAGTATCAGCCCAAGGTTGGTAAAGGCCCCCTGCGGATGAGCCTTGTCACGTTGCAGCTTGCCGACATATCGCCTGAAGGTCGCCGGCTCGGAGAAGATGGGCATTTTGAGGAACCTGATCAGGGCCCCGAGGTCGTCTAGTGAGTTCTGAATCGGCGTTCCGGTCAGGCACCATCGGATGTGCGAAGAAATGGAGTGTACCGCGTTAAACTGCTTGGATCCCCAGTTGCGAACCAAGTGTGCTACAGGTGTGCAACAAAGCCCGTGTCAAAGCCTATCCTAATTGCAATCTTGCACAAGATACAAGAGAACTTGCCTTCATCCAGAACCAGCCGGAACCAATTGATCCTGTGGATAATGCTGTTGGCGCCACGGCGATCCGCCATGATTGTGCCATAAGTTGTGAGAACTACATCTTGCTGGTTGATTGTGCCGACAAGATCGCGTCTCCCCGAGGCATGATATTTGACGTAGCGGACTGACCTGGGGTAGAAATGCCTTGGATAACAACCTGTCAGCAGCCCCTCTAGATTTCTGTGTTGCAAAAAAGTACATACCGTTCGATTTCGTTTGCCCATGTGTTAAGGAGAACTTGATCGGGTTATCAGCCTTCTGAATAACATTCAACAAGGTTCGAGTTTCGTGCTGCTTACGCTCGCTGGGAACTACTACCAGGGTGGCTCTGGAAGCGATTGCTGGGGTCTTGCTTCTTGCGGCGAACTCAGAGGCACGATCAAGTGTCGAGACGATTGCCGCCAAAGTCGTAAATGTTTTTCCAAGGCCCATGTCGTCGGCTAATATGCCTCCTTTAAAGTCCTTTGCATTCTTGCTCTTTGCGCCAGTGATGGCATGCTGGTAGCTACAGCCATGTCACGCTCGTGATTAGTTCACGGGTTGAAAAACATTCGCTCCTCCATCTCTCATTAGTGTCCAGAACATACCACAACTCTCCTGATGGAAGGATGCTCATTTCCCATAGCTTCGAGTCATTCTGACCGGGTGTATGCTCCTCCCTTTGCAGTATCCAGCCCACTGCTTCGTTTTGATGGCTGAAATGGGCAGAGTCAATACCAATTTATTGCAACAAGGTCTCGTAGGGCCGAAAAAGTACCTGAATAGTTTAGAAATTATGCGCGAGTCACTGCCAGCCGATGCAGTGATAGGTTTTGCAGGGAGGAGTTCAAGAAAGCTGTCAATGTTCTGGATCAATTCGTTGAGCTGTGTGCTCGAGCCGTCGGGCATTGCTTGGGCAATCAGCTCTTCGTCTTCATCTTGTTCAAGTCCATATGAAAGTTGCCTCTCCACATCCAGTGAGGTTTCTAATGCATCGAATGTGAGCGTAGAGGGCAGTTTCAGGGACTGAGGGTTCTCGTAGGGGTAAGGACACAACTGCTGATGCGGCTCCTGAAGATAATATCGGCGACTCCCGAGATCGACCGCCACACTATCGCCGGAACTTCTGGGGCCGAAAAGCACCAGGTCGATCTTGATGATGAGTCCCTTTTTGAGTTTGGTCGAATCTTTCGCCTCGGCCATGCAAGAGACCCACTCGGATGCCAACACCCAGGCGAATATGCCGCATGTTGGTGTCCTCGTTACGCAAGACGACAAGACGTTGAATGCGCTGTTGTGGAGCACACCGACGGCCCGCCCATCTTTGTAAATGAGGCCATGAGTTCACTCCAGCTGCAGTATCACTGCTAAGAAGTTGACACCGTCAAGGTTCTCAGCAACCCTGTTCTCAGTGGAAGGCCATTTAATTTGTATCTCAATGCCCGGGAGCTGTTGTAAACACGGTCATTTACTTGGAGTGCTTCGATGGGGAAGTGAAAGCACCCACCATTCCAAAGCATATATTATCTTGGCCAGTTTCGGTTCCGCAACTGCTGTGCGAAGCTGCTGCAAAGGTGTCATAGGCAGTCGGGGAGTGATTTGTATGGTTGTTGATCAAGGATGCATCCAGTTGCGTAGCCTCCCTTTGGGGTCCCTGCTGTGCAAAGGATGCACCATCCACCGCCGCCCAGACGTTCCGTGGTTCCAAATCTGCGGTAGCCCCAAAATTGATGTTTGTCGCAAGGCGCTTGCTTGAGTGACAATCACTGTCGCCCTGGGAGCTTTCAGCTCTACGCTTTGGACTCTCGATGCTGAATTGATTCATTTTGCACAATCAGGAGTGACCGATGCCATTTGCTGTCTGGCAGGTTTGAAGAATAGTATGGGTAACTGGTCGCTGATGCAAATATTTTGTCATTAGGCTCGCTCTCTAGCTTACGGAAGCGGGCATGCACGTCCAGGTGGGCAGGTGCTCTGGGGGTGTGGCTGTGCATTCAGCTCTTAGCTTCTTATGCAGCCAAGGTCGCACAAAACCATTTTGCACAGGAGGGTTCGAATACCATTGGTCGCAGTTGCCCGAGGGCAGATTCTTCCAAGTGGCAGTGCAATAGTACCATGCTACCAAAGGTAAAAAAAAAAAAAAAAAAAAAAAAAAAGGATTCACAGAAGAGGTCAGGCTGCCGCAGCATCGAATTCACTCACCGCTGTCCCTATCCTCTAATCGTCTGCCACTACACCCAGACTTGTTCAATCAAGCTTTTTTATCTATCGTTATCTGCAAAAAGTGATACTCGCCGGAATTTCTGATATTCCCACAATGGATGCCGAGTTCAGACGCGTCCACGACACGTTCAAGGCAAATTTGACTGCAGGAGAACTCGACTACTTTCGAGGCAGCGGACTTGAACATGTCCAAATAGCGCTCCAACGAATTCAGAAAGAGCAGGAGGGCAAGAGGCAACTGCTCTATCTCAACAGAATCGACCCATACCTCAAGACAATGATCGAGTACGGAAAGGTCGTCGAGGTCTTTCTCAACGTCAGCGAGATTTTGGCCTTTGTATGGGTATGCTTGCAGAAGCAGTTCTCCTCATTCTGAGTCATAAAATAAATAAGGATTCGGATCGCAACTGATATTTACTAATCTTCACCCATAGGGGCCTCTGAAATTTCTCCTCATGGTAATTTTGAATCAGGCCTTCCCCTTATAACAAACACTGAACCCAAATTCAAGGAAAATGTTCTCAAGCTAATAATTATAATCCATTTCCATAGATCACTTCGAACTTTTCCGATGCCTTCAACTCGCTTTTAGACACTTACCAGGAGATAGGGGAACAAATTCCTCTTCTGGAGTCCTTCAAGACGCTGTTCCAGGATTCGGTCAATACCCACATGAGACAGCTGCTCGTACTCATCTACGAAGACATACTACGATTTCAGTTGTTAGCTTTGCGGTATTTTCGCAAGAAGAGTGAGAGATGGCGACCCTTCTGAAGAGTTTGCGTCTTTTTCTAAATGACTCGAGCAATGAAACTAACGTCCTAGTCCAGTGTGGAAGCAGCTCTTTGTCGCGAGCTGGGGAGGCTTCAAGTCAGAAATAAAGCTATTGAAAGACAATCTGGGTCGGCACAGGCGACTCATCGAAAGTCGAGCGTCTCTCACCCAGTTCGAAGAGGTGCTCAACATTCGAGCGAATGCCGAAAAATACTTCAAGGAACTGAAAGATGGAGAGAACCGGCGTCGCAGAGAAGTCGTTTTCCGCTGGCTGTCCAGCGCAGACGTCGAGGCAGTTCATGAGCAACGTGTAGACGCCAGGGCTTGGAGCTCGCAATCATGCAGTTGGCTTCTCCAGGAGCAGCTGTTTCAGCATTGGTTCGATCCCATGTATTGCCAGACTCCGCTACTTTGGCTCAATGGCAAGCCGGGCTCAGGTAAATATATCCTTTTTACCCATCAACCTCCAGCACAAAAGGGTCCAGGTACTTAGCACTCATCAATCTTACAGGCAAATCTGTGCTGGCTTCTCTCATCATTGAAGAAGCCAGGAAGCTCCCAGACATTTCTGTGGCCTTTTTTTACTGCAACGAGAGCGACCCGGCAACAAGAGATTTTGTCGCCATTGCACGCTCAATCTTGGCCCAGCTTCTCGCCCAAGATGACTCCCTTCTCCTACACCTCGAGCACAGAATGTCGACTCCGACTGGGAAAGCACCACAGGCTGTACTCTCAGACATGAAGCTTGCCAAAGAATTGCTCACTGTCGCTCTCAGGAGCCGGAAAACGTATATCATCCTAGATGGCATTGACGAATGTGACAGAAACCAGCGCAAAGAAATATGTCGCTGGTACAGAGAGGTGGTTGAGGGGCTGCCTCGTCTCAAGTATGACGAGATCCGATGCCTTTTTATCAGCCAGGATGATGGAGTCGGCCGAAAAGACCTTTCGTCGCTTTCAACACTGAGACTCACTCCGGAAAGCAATTTAGAGGACATCAAGGCTTTCTCCAAGCATTGGCAAGGCCAGATCGAGCGTCGGTTCGACTCGGTCAAGAAACACAATCTGGACTTCACAGAGATTGTCGCTGCAAGATCCCAGGGGATGTTCATCTTTGCCCGCTGTGTCTTTGAAGAGCTGTATAATCAGCCGTCGGGGCAGGCAGTGTTGGATGAGTGGAGAGAGGACCGCTTTCCGAAAGATCTCGAAGATTTGTCAGTTTCCAGATTCCTTTTCTACTCTCCGTCTCGATTCGTACCAAACTAACTCTTCAACTTGTAGATACGAGCGGATACTTTTGCGAATCATTGGTACGGGAACCGCAAACCAGCAGGACGCGTCGAAAAAACTTCTTTCTTGGATTGCCGTCGCCCGAAGGCCTCTGAGATGGTATGAGATTCAGGCATCATACTCCATAAACCTCGACGACGAGACAATCAACACCGAAGAGGGTCGCCTACGAGGTACTGCCAAGGACCATTGCGCATCCTTTGTTGATGTGCGCGCAGACCAGACAGTGTCGTTTGTGCACGGGACTGTCAAGAGTAGTAGTAGTAGTAGTAGTATTATTTAACGCCGGGCTCGGCCCGGCTCATTAGCCGGCCGTTAGCAACCTCCCGAGGGGTATCTCGGCGCGCTTTTCTATTTTCTCTATTTACACAGCGGAAAACAAGGGCATAGAAGCGAATCGAGCCTGACCGGGTTCGTGCCCGGTCCTGCTTACAGGTTTGTTCACTGACGCGACCCCGTGCCTTCAGGCGCACGGAGGATTCGTCTGACGGCAGTTGACGGCTCTTCATCGAGAGGGGCCTGTGTCCAAACAGCGGAGCTGTCGGTCGTTTGTAGCCATGGAGACGAAGTTCCCAACAAGTGTGGGCTCGACGGCACAGGCGGGTGGTTGTTGTCGATAGCCAGCCGGGTTATCCTTGCCACGGGTAAGCGGGGAGGAGGTGGAGGGAGCAGGATTCGAACCTACGTTACTCAAGTAACAGCCATGGCGCTTAACCACTGCGCCATTCCCCCCACGGGACTGTCAAGAGGTAAGTTCTGGAGCGTCCTGCAATATTTCTGTTACCTGCTGTCCAAGTTCAGTCGGAGTAATGCCACTTGAGGTTTCTAGAGCTGATGAACGTTTCACTTGTCCTAGATTCCTCATGAGCCACAGTGCATTCGACCCAGCTCGAATCGAACTGGATCTTTGCCTGTGCAGCATGGCGTACCTCAACTTCCCAGGCATGGATCCCCATCGTGACGACCAAGAGCTTAGCAATTCTCTCCTGGCTGGAGGATACGCATTCTATGAATACGCTGTCGCCAGCTGGGTGTGGCATCTGACCGCATGGCTCCAGGGAGGAAATTACGGTGAGGATGACATGACTGATCTGGAAGAGGTGGCAACATCCTTTCTGGACCAGCACCACCGTCAGAACGCCCCCAAGTTTCCCATTTCAACAGGGATGCACATGCTTTTGAAGCCTATCGCCCACTTCCAGTCCTTTGAATCTCTGGCTCAGGCCATCATTTGGTCAAGGAAACAGTTCACCATCTCAGAGGCCAACAATGACCACAACAATTCCGTGCTCGACTTTCCAGATATCACGAGCAATATCAGAAGGGTCCTCGAGCGGATCCGAGCTCAGGCCTCGATGGAAAAGCTGGAGCTCTATTATGGCAAGAACTTGTTCAAGTGCAGCAAGCTATACTGCCCGCACTTTTACGATGGCTTCGCATCGCAGGCGCCGCGGGACGCACATCACGACCGGCACAATCAGACATTTGCTTGTAGCGAGGCAGGATGCCACAGGCAAACCTTTGCGTTCGTGTCAAACCGAGAACTTGAACTTCATATGATGGAGGAGCATGGCAAGGGCATGACTGACTTTCCGGATGTCTCTGATCCAAATGAAGAACAAGCGAGGGTAAATGACAGGCGGAAGCACCCTGCCACCTTCCAATGTCACATCTGTCCCAGGCGATTCACTCGGGCATATAATTTACGATCTCACTCGAGGACTCATACGAACTACCGGCCATTTGTATGCACCGTCTGCGGCAAGGCGTTTTCCAGGCAGAATGATCGGAAGGTCCATGAAAGGATCCATTCGAGGGTAAAATAGAAATGGGAAGCTGTGTAGCGTCTATTTTGAAGGCCCTAGATGTTCATTCGCTATCGCTATCGCAGCCCGGCGCGGCCTGTATCAGGCCGTTTCTAGAAGAAGAACAGTAGAATTTTGGGAACAAAAGTACAAGCAATTCTGCGACCTCGGAGGGTTTGTCTTGACACTTGGTGGCCGCTTTCCAGGCAGCACTAGTGCAGCATACTCCCGAGATAGCAAAAGCATATACGGGAGTTCGTCCTCTTGATATGTGTAGAAATACAAAAGAATTATAGCCACAGCACAGAGCAGAGTCCATGTAAGTTCCGCAACAAACCAACTGCTTGGAGCAATTATCTACCTAAGCGCCTATATAAGGACCAATCAGGTGGTCAAAATACCTCAAGGATGGGTAGGGTATCTACCATAACGTAGATTCAAGCATTGCTGACAACCTATTTAGGCAAGTTCGATTTGGCATTTGGCGTCCGCCAAATGTGCCAAACGTGCTCGGAAAAAGTTTGACGTTCCACTTTGTTCGAAATGTTATTGGTGAAACTAAATATCACTAGGCCCGTCACTCTTTGCACAGGAAAAATCTTGGGTCGAAAAAGTTTGACGCTCCGTTTTCTTCGAAATGTTATTGGTGCAATTTGAACTTCCCTGCCTGCACAGGAGACAATTTCGGTTGAGAAAAGCTTGACTTTCCATATTATTCGAAATATTATTGGTCAAACCAAGCATGCCTAAGCCCCTTGGCAAACCTAGGTTCTTACACAGGAAAAGTCTTGGGTCGAAAAAGTTTGACGCTCCAGTTTATTCGGAACATTATTGGTTGGATACTATGTTAAGGGTTGCGGCTATATTTCACAACAACAAATCGGTCAACTCACAACCAGGTGGGTATCTTTACAGTGTAAATAACGCCGCCACATCAACACGCAAAACCACCCATCGTCGACCACAGTCAAAAGTACCGGCAGCCAAAATAGCAATACCGGCGACGACAATGCACTAACCCTTAATCCTTTGGCAGCCTCCTTTTTCTCGTCTTTGTTTCCATATTCTCCACAACCTCCCCGTTCCGGCCTCCAGGACCAGTGCCAGCCTTTCTGTTTCCTTGCGGAGGCAATCGACCCCTTGCAGAAGTTGCAGCAAGCCCGTCATTCACAGCCCCGACGCCAAACGCACGCTCTTTCGATCGCAAGCTATCCGAACACTCCTGCACAGCCAGCGGCCACGTCGGCAGCTTCGCCACGTCGGCAGCTCGACGAGAGGTTGCGGAACAGCTCCTCGCCGTACGCGAAAGCCGCCCCGCGCCCTGCATCGGGCCCTCCTGCGGCCGTCCGCCAAACGTCATCACCATGTGTTTTGGGTAGTTGAAGGGCGGAGAGGACGGGGCTGCGAAGAAGCCGGCCGGGAGCGGGTCGAGGACGACGTGGCTCGTCACCGCGCCCTGCTTGACGTTGGGGCGTCGGCTGGAAATACTCGGCAGCGGGGGGCCCGGACACCGAAACAGCACCGCGCCGGCGACGTAGGTGCCCGCTGTCGCCGCCCGGCATTGTCCGGCATCGAGCCTCTTCGCGCTTTTGCGTCCTGCACGTGGCTTGGAACCGCGTGAGCAGCGCGCTCCGTCTCGGTCAGCTGATATTTTGATGACGGGCCAGGTATGCAATCCCGTTTGATATTCCAAAATGCCACCAAAGCGCGCATGTAGATCGATTCCTTTGAGGCGCGGCAGCCTCGCCATGCATTTGCGGGAAATCTGCTATATCAAACTACAACAAAATGCACATTGCCGATCAAATCAGGTATCAAACGCCCATTTTGGTCGTCTAGCCTGTCGTTGAACTACATGACCTCGTAAGTCGGCGACACCACGAGTAGGATATGTGCAAGCGCATGTTGCTATCTCCGTCCCAAACAGCCGCCCGCTCATCTTTTGGTACGGACTTGGGTTTCTGACTTTTGTGGTCTTTGTCCCTATTTCTTTCAGCTGTTTTGCTCTACTGCAGAGAACTTCAAGGATCTTGTTGCCCCTTCAAGTCCCGATCCGGAAGACCGTGGAGATCTGGCGACATGTCGCACACGCTTTTTATTTCTACGGCCCGTGATTGGCAGAGACAATCAAGTCGCAAGTCAACCTTGCGGTACTCGCGGCTGAAGGCATGCGATTATTTTGGGCCATGACCGTCTCCGTGGGCTACACGAATTTCCTCCTGCGTGATCGACACTCCGGGTCTTGACATCGGTGGTTGGTGAGGCTGCCATGACGGGGCTGCCGGTAGGGTCACGAGAGTAAGGAGCCCGATCGGAGCTTGTCATGCTGCTGGCATTGTAAGTTGATAATAAACACTCTTTTTAGTGAAATATGTAGAGAGGCTCCATTTGTTACCTATGCCTGGACAGCTCAATTCATTTGCGGCCGCTTGCAGTTCAAGAACTCCCTCAATTGCACATGGGGACGAGTTAATGATGGCTTCATGCTAGAGAGCAGATATTGTTGGTACGAATTTAGAGGATTCAGTGTATACAAATTAGGCCGGGGTTTTAAAAATATAGACACTGATTCTCAATTGCAAAATAGCCAACGATTCAGCAACCGGACATGTCCGCGAGGCCTGCCTCCGACAAATGGCGTATGATGAACAATATGCTAGTCATGTAACCTGGGGATGCCTAGTTGATGGCAGACTCATCTTGTTATTTTATCAGCCCTTTTATTACAAGCCAAGCCTCCCTTTGTTCCCCATCATCTCATACTTCCAACAAGCACCTCTCAATATAACAACAAGCACCTCTCAATATAACAACAAGCACCTCTCAATATAATAACAAGCACGACAGCACAACAATGCATTACAAGCAGGTCTTGGTCATTTTCGCTTTGGCACAGGTTGCCATCGCTGCCCCAGGGAGAGGTCGACCGAGTCGACCCTCTCCCGGTCGAGGGGGCCCTCCCGGTCGAGGGGGCCCTCCCGCTCTTGACAGAAAACCCTCCACACTGGATGATTTCTTTATTGGTACAAGGCCGCCCCCAGGCCATCGAGACCACCACCCGCCAAAAAGCCTACACCTCCACCCCGAGTGCCGAATCCCCCTCTTGACAGAAACCCCTCCACACTGGATGATTTCTTTTTTGGTCCAAAACCCCCTTCTAAAACTGATGATGCCGGGAAACAGCGTACTAAAGGTATTGTTGCCAAACCCTGAACATTAAACAAAGCCAAAACTGTTCAATCACACGAAGAAGAAATATACTGACGGGATTCTTTTGCCGTGAACAGGAGGATTCAGGGATCGTTTTTCAAAGTTCACTGGCAAGCTCTTTGGAGGAGGTCGCTAATGTTATGAATTTGGGAATTGAGAAAACGGGCAAGTGGTGCTATTCTGCAAGGGGGGACACTAAGGGACAAAATGCCATTGAGAAAGGCTGGAAGCCCAACAGACTTATCTGAGTAAGTTGGCACCTATTCTTGGCTGTCGCATGAAATTACGTAATTTCTTTTTCTTTTTCTGCACTTATAAAGTTTTTTTATCTTCTTCTCTTTTGTTCAAACAATCCGTGAAAGGTCCAGCCGCTATTATATTACCTCTCAGTGTCGCAATCGGTCAAGAAATCAAACAGCAAAGCAAGCAGATTGCTTGGCTGACTCGCAAACCACCCCAAGGGGTACGTCACCCTGGTTTGACAACACCTCCTAGAGGCCTAGACCAGGGAGGCCGGTAACCGCAACCTGGGGGTTTGTTAGCATTTCTACTATGTAAACGTCAGCGCCCGCGGCTCTCTACCGATCGTCTTTCCAGACTGAAATGCGTGTTCTGCAGATCAGGTACCACAAACTGTCCACACCCTGCCATATGCGGGAACTTATCTCTAGCCCAGGACTGTCCGACACCCCATGAGGCGGGCAAAAAGCGCAGAACCGACGGACCAGCAAAGGAGGGTGCGATTGTGTCGCGGGTGGTCAGGCAAAAGTCTGCCCAAGATGTTTGAGTTGAGAGATAATAATGAATCTGAAAGAGATGTTATTCGTAGTCTTTGCCGTTCGGAGGCCGAAGGTGTTGAGAGTTTAGACTTTGATTGTTCAGAAGCATCTCGGCGTGGAACTAATTATCTGATGTGGCTTAAATCCAAGTGATGGCTAGGCTGTCCTGAGTCACTGTTAAAGATTTAATTAATGAAATTGACAAGCCTTTGAGTCGCTTCTATACGTGGCAGCATATTATAATAACTGCACTAATGGCCGAGTTTAAATTTAGAACTCAGCCCACTTAAAGCCCATTTACCACTCTCGCTTTATTATCAAGACCGTGTCGACTCTCATTTTGTTTAAACGTACAACCTATACACACTTCTCTCAGACTCTTCAAGTTCCACCATTGATCTCTCTTCCAATCACTTCACTTGGAATCACCTTTGCTCAATCCATATAGCCAGTTGCAAGGCCGTAACCATGCATCCAAAACAAATATACACCTTTTTTATTTTTGCAAGTCTCGGCATCGCCGCCCCTGTGTCGGAATCTGTGGACAAGCAACTTCCTCCGGGCCAAAAGTCCCATGCTCCGGCCGACGTCCCGACAGATGAACGTGGGCCACGTCGCCCAAGCCGAGGCGGCATTCGCTCAGACGGCATTCGCATAAGCGGCATTCACCCAGACGGCATCAAGATCTCCATAAACGACAACAACCTGGCTAACCCACGGAAGAATCACCGTGAGCGCTTTTCCCAAACAATGGTGCAGAGGTTGGATGGCGGGACACGTACGGTCAAGAGCGAGTACAGTAAGTCACAAGACGAGACCCCATGTTTGTTGAGTGATGTTGACATTTGAGCCTTCAATTGTCTCTAGGTACCAGTGTCAGTAGCGGGAATGGTTTGACTTGTTGCGACGGAGTTGAACCCTGTAGCTGCACGGGGAGCTTCTGCTGTAAGGGCTTTGGCGATTCTCGGCGGCGGACAAAGAAGAAGAGCAGGGAGCAGAAGGGAGACACCGAAATTTTCACAGAGCATGAAGTCTGGAACTGAAAATGACGCATGCAAACAAAAACCACGTCACGAGGCGCATTTGTAAAAGATTTCCAACCCTCTCCGCAGTTCTAGCCACCTCCTGTAGCCTACTCCTAGCCTTGTTTGCTTTGACAATAGTCCAACTTTTATTTCAATGAGATCTTCTCAAACGGTTTGGAGAGTTGTTTAATGCAGTGTATAATGTACAAAATTGAGAATACGTGCGCATGCGCAATAGTATTGCAATTTGGTAAAAGTTGGCCGCACTTTACTAACCATTAGACACGTCCCTTGCCAAAAGTTTACCTGCTTGGGTATAAAAGAGATGCTGTTTTCAGTGGAAATCTCAAAACAAAATATAACTGTGGACTCTTTCGCTTTGGACTCCATCGCATTGGCTCACGGGAATTACAGCAGAAAAAGCCCTTTGAACATTTTACGCTTTTTGTTTCCTGTTTCCTACACTATCCTACAGCCGCTAACACCGCCATTCACTCAAGACTCAGACTGGTTTTATTCAAATCAAAAGATGCGAGCGTTCATGGGAAACAGTCAGCTTTCAAACGTTTGATTTCGTGGTGCATACCTCGGCTAAAATTCTGGGCTTGAACGCTGTGTTTATTTTATTCTTTTCTTTTTTTTTCTCCTCTGTCGTATCTAGATATCATAATTGACACTTTGGCTCTGCTATATCAAGTGCTTATTTTGCTGCCGGATAGGCGAGACTCGGGATAGATGTATTGATTACAGAATCTGGCTTGGACCACTGAGTGCACGTTTCCGTTTCCTTTTTGTGCATTGTCGTCTCTGGATATTCTCACTCATGTTTTGACTCTATCGGATTGAACAATTATTTCACGAGGCCACATCGTTCTGTAATATCGACACAAGTCAACCCTACGATCTGCACCCCTAGGCCACCTCGGAGTGGACCATACCACCACACAACGCCAGAAAGGCCAGCATGAAGCTCGCTATGGCGAAACCCCCCTGCACGTCGTCCCGAACCACCGTCCAGGCCACGGCCGTGATCAGACAGGCCGCAAACCCAACGCAGCCGCAATAGAACAACGCCACCCAGTCCAGCCCCTCGTGGATCTGTAGACCCCAGCCCACCGAGCTGCCCGTGCGCTGGCACGCCTGGAGCCTCGAGAGCTTTTTGGGTATGCGCCGAAACAGCACGGGCAGCACCTCGGCGTGGTCCGGGTGCTCAAAGAGGTGCATCAGCAGGTTTGGCCCGACTGGGGGGTTCGATTCTGCCGGCTCGTAGAGGTAGTCCAGGAGGTTGGGCGGCATGCTTGGGCACTGTTGAATGTCTACGAGTTCGCTTTGGTAGACCTCGAACTGTTGGTAGAGGTCAGCATGGCCAAATGGGGTAAAGCGGTAGAGTGAAAGGAGACATGTGCAGCTCGGCTGAAACCACCCGGTCGAACCGTACCTTGACAAACTTCAACGACCGGACCTTTCTCAGTCTCGACCACGCCGTCGAACCTCTTCCCTGTCTGTAGTGGTGCCTGACGGCTTGGAAAAACTCTCTATCCGAGTTGATGGTGCAGGTTTCGGGCTGGAAGAGCTTGGCGCCGTGCCGCATAAACGGCACGCAGAAGAGGACAAATTTGTGCTGCACTGGGCCTTGTTGAATCCCAGGCAACGTGGGTGGGCACATACCCAGACGGCCATGGTCACTTGTTGCACCGGCCTGGTTGTGCCGGGGTAGTCTTGCCGTTCCCTTGGCGACAGATGTTGCGAGATTCGATAGGCCTCGGTAGAGATTTGAGACCGTCCAACTCGCCTTTCGAGGCGACGGAGAGGCCGTAACCTTGGACTTGTACCAAACGCTCCCCTCGCGTGGCAATCCAGCTTTTACGTATCTCGTAAAGGCGCCATAGTCCGAGATAGTATGGACAGACTCTGTGCCGCTAAGAGACTGAGGTGTCGGTGTCAGGTAGTCATCCACGATATTTCTTCCGCATTTCTTTTTTTCGAGTTGCGGCCATTGCCATGTCAGTAAACCACAGAGACCTCGGCAGCACCAAATCGATTTCAGAGACTCACACATCTCCAGCTGACTCTGGTCACAGCTGCGCCTGGCGGGACTCGAATCAAGTACTCCATTGTATTCTCAAGCCACATTCTGAGCCCCCGAAGAACCAGCATCGGCGCAGGCTCTTGCGGAGCCGAAGATATAAAATCCACCATTCTGGCTTGCAGCGTTCGCATTGCTGTTGATTCAAGCAGGATCTTGTCCACCTCCTCGTTTGTAAAGGCGGGTTCTTTGATCCCGTACTGGTTGGAGCCCTTGCGTCCCATCATGTCTTCCAGCCTGCCGCACCATTCGAGCAAGCTTTCATTCTCACATGGATTCCTGTGCGCTTCCAATATCGTATGCTCAATCACGTAGACCGACTCGGCCAAAATATTCTTGATGCGAGCCGACAAGTCGTCTTCTCCCTCGCCATCGAACTGGCTACGAAGGTCGTAGGAGAATTGCCGGACGAACTTTTCGATGCTCGCCTGCGTGAGGTCCGTAGACATGCATTTGCGTACAACCTGCGGCCATAGATGACGCAGCGGCTCGAGCTCAAGAAGGCGCCGGTAGATGTCGCGTGAGTCCAGCGGCCTCCTCGCAGCAGGCACCGCGGAATCCCCCTTCTGAGGGTGGCGCGATTTGGCGCTGGAACTGTCCACATCTCCCTCTGCATCGCATGAGATGTCATGCTCCAAATTCTCATTTGAAGTGCCTATCGGCTTTCTTTCTGCAACATGCCTCCCATGTCTTCCATCACGGCCCGCATAAGGATCTGGAAAATCTGAGCCGTCTGAATTCGAGTATGTTTGATTATAGAGTCGTTGTGAGTGATTGGCGCACGCGTTGCCTACGTACTTGGTTTGCTGCCGGATGGTGTGGCCACGCCGACCGTACTGGGGGCATCTATCTACCGCGTGTTGGTAGTATAAGCACCGACAGCTGTTGTAAAGCTCCGTGACTTGAAAACACATTTTGCTTTTTTTCTTTTCGTCGAGACAACAGTTGGATGCTTTGATGGAGTCGCCGTGAGAGCTGGCTATCAAGACCCTCCCACCAAAACATGAGTTGAAATGTTTGATGCTAAGCACAGTTTGAAGCTGATTCTGGGCAAAATCCGCATCAGAAGGAGCCGTTGGTAGTGAGGGGGTCGTGCGGGGTTCACTTGAACGCCTGGTGTATAAAAGGAAGGCTGATTGGTTGCACCGTTATCGAGGTCAGGCTGGCTGACAGTGGACGACCTAGGAAGCACAACAGGATCCTGAATGTGCCAAGAAAACGTGGCGTAGAAGCATATGGTAGGCGTAGCAAAGGACAAGGGTATTCTACTTGATTCAAAATTTGTGTAGAATTTTCTTGAGTATCCTAGTTGGCCATGTAGATATAGATATCCCTGGGTATAGTTCGAAACAGCAAGTAGTCAGGTTGGAATGAGGCACACAGCAAGCATGAAGGAAAATAGTTTTGGTTTTGAGATGCTGGCAATATTCCCGGCAAACTCGATCTGAGCTTCGGATATGAGCTCACCCAATGAGAAATGTGCACGCAAAAGACCCGTATGTTACATAATGCTCGATGTATACCACCCAACCAGACGCCATCCAAAAAGACAAAACTCGATCCAAAGTACAACAAGACAAAAGAAAAAAGAACCCACCAACATCACCTGCTCGAGCCGGCCTCAAACAACATCAGTACCACCCATACCGGCATGCCCCGGCGCGAAATCCTTCCTCGTGCCGTGCTGACCATGGTGCCCAGCAGCCGGCGGCGGGGCGTCGACGCCAGCTCCCCAGCCATAACCGGGCGGCATGGTCGACGAGGCGTCGCTGTGCCTGCCGCCGGGGCCAAACACGCCCTTGTTGGTGGCGGCGGCACTGTCGGCGCGGCGCTTGTTGCGGCGGTGCACGAGCATGCAGACGGCGACGAGGCTGCCGATCAGGACCAGGGCGCCGATCACGATGCCGACGATGGCGCCGATGCCGATGACCCGGGCGCCGGTCTGCACGGTGCTGCGTGTCTCGTTGTAGTCGTCTCGAAAGCCCGAGTCGCCTGGCATGGGGCGGCTGTCGCGGGGGGAGAGGTGGGCGAGGGGGTTGACGGGGGTGTACATTTTGTGGATTTTTGTTTGGTCGTCTTGTTTCTCTGTTGCTCTGTGAATATTGACTGAGCTTGTTGCGATTCAGGGGTAAGGACTTGGATGAGGTGGATGCTGGAAAAGATGGACCAAAGAGGATCCAGCAGGGCTGAGCTGCCTCGTCAACTTATACACCATTTTACTTTGCTATTACATGCTTACATTCCACTGAATTCGATGGGAATGGCCACCCATTGCAAAGTATAAAAACTGCCGCAACGCCTCGAACGAGTAGCGTGTCGATCGTATCGGCGCAGAGGACAGCTATGACGAACCTTTTTCTAAAGGACATGCCTTTCAATGGCCGAACCGATTTTCGACAAGCAGTGTCACCTAAACATGACATCATTTGCAGGTCCCCAGATTGCTGCGCCGCAAACAGTAAGCCACCTTTATTCTTAACCCCATTGAGCTTATTTGCGCTGGTTGTCTTGGCCATGTGCTTGTATACGAGTGTTGCACCGGCTTGATTGGCCGCTTGTGTTCTGGAAGGATTCGACCCAATGGCTCGTCGGTTGCATGCCGATCCTGACATCAGACCCCGGATTCCGGCATCAGTTGATGTTACAACGAGACGTGATTGAATGATTGCAAATATCGACGAGTCCAAGCTGAGATCACGACAAAACGAGCACGGTGGGAATAGAGTGTTGGTGGCTTTGCAGCATTCAGTAGTCGTCAACGATTCATGCATGCTCTACGTGCAGATCGTTACCATGAGGCTAATCGACGACCAATATACACAGAAATTGTCACGTATTCTATACGGTAAATTATAAACAAAAGAAATAATAGACTAGACAATCTTGAACTTTTCCCATCACGCCTCGCCCTCCTTGGCCTCATCGACCGGCGTGAAATCCAACCTCTCCCAGCGCATCAAGCAGCCGCAGATCAGAATGGCCGCGCCGCCGGCAACCACGATAAAGTACAGCTTGCCAATGACCTCGGTGACGGCCTCGGCAATCTG
This sequence comes from Pyricularia oryzae 70-15, assembly GCF_000002495.2. Lineage (NCBI taxonomy): Eukaryota > Fungi > Ascomycota > Sordariomycetes > Magnaporthales > Pyriculariaceae > Pyricularia > Pyricularia oryzae. The sequence goes on along the minus strand of NC_017850.1, from coordinate 200,612 downwards.
GCGCCGCAGCTCGGCAGGCGGCGCCCGACCGCCCAGCAGGTCCCCGCCCAAGCCGGCCAGGGCCCTGCGCACGCTCTCGTCGTCCGGGATCAGCCGCCCCTCGGTGAAGCGCTCGATGGCCTCGCGCACGTACCTCACGCCCAGGTTCTGGAAGATGCAGCCGCCGACCGACGTGAAGAGCGCCACGCCCGACATCTGCAGCGTCACAAACGCCGTGATGTACTCGCCCTCGCGCACCGCATCGCCCGCCGCCACCGCCTTGAGCACGCTGCCCCCCGTCTGGAACACCAGCCCCAGCCCGGCGCCCACGATGGCCAGCTTGCCCAGCACGAGGGACTTGGGGTCGTCGACGGCCACGAGGGTCTGCAGCGCCGAGCCCACCACGATGATGCCGCCGCCCAGCACGTACAGCGGCGCGTACATCTTGAGCCGCGGCAGCAGGAGGTTCGCGAGGATGGTGGTGCCGACAAAGGTCCCGATGAAGGGCATGAGGTCCACGCCGGCCTGCAGAGGGTCGGCCCCGTGCGTAAAGGCGAAGAAGAGCGGCGTGTAGTACAGCGAGATGCCGTACGCCGCCGCCGCCATGGCCACGCACACCACCAGCAGCGCAGAGGTGCGCTCGCGAAACACCCCGACCGGGAAGATGCGGTCCTCGGGCGTCGTGAAGATGCAGAACCCCTGCTGCGTCGCGTACACGGTGAACAGGACCACCGTCATTATCCACGCCGCGATGCACGACGTCGAGCCCCACTCCCACCGCGAGCCCGAGAAGATGAGGCTGGAGCACAGCATAAGAAAAAAGGCGCTGTGGAGCACCCAGCCCAGGACGTCGACGTCGCGGAGACGAGGGGCCGGGCGGCCTGTGACTTGGCCCAGATACAGGGCAGGCAGGAAGAAGACCCAGCCGATGCAGAGGGCCACCAGGACGGGGATGTTGATGTACATGGCCCAGCGCCAGGTTGCAGACTGGTTCTCGGCAAAGGCGCCGCCGATGATGGGACCTAGGAGGAGGCCGATGGCGAACCCGACGCCGACCAGGGCCTGGCCGCGGGTGGCTTCGAGGGGTGTAGAGAAGGTGTAGTTGTAGAACATGATGCTGGGGGTGCAAGATTCGAGTCAGTTATTGTTGCTGGTTTGCAAAAGTAGACACAGAGATAGATGGATGTAGTCTATGTAGAAGAAAAGAAAAGAAAAGCAAAAGAAACTCACCCCTGATACAAGCCAGCACCACCAATGCCAATAATGGCCCTGCCAACCACGACGGCATCCATGCTCGACGCAGCCCCGGCAACAGCAGCACCGACCATCCAGATGACGGCGTAGACGTAAAAGTGCCACCGCGCATCGCCAAACATGTACAGCCGGCGGCAGAGCGGGACGACGCAGGCGTTGACGGCCGTGTAGCCGATGGCGACCCAGGTCAGCAGCTCGACGCGGCCAAAGGCGTCCACGATGGGCGCCTGGATGTTGGCCACGTTGCTGACGTCGTAGCCGAGCAGCATGGCGTTGACAAAGTTGATGAGCTGCACCACCGGCCACTTGTACGCCGGCCAGGTTTTTCGGAGCGCCAGCATCCGGTTCTCGGCCGGCTTCTCGTGGAAGGACGACGCCGACGACATGACGTGCGGCTGCGCCTCCTGGCCTGCGGGGAGCTGGCCAAACAGCTCCCGCACCGAGCCGGTCTGCGAGTTGAGCGTGTACATCTGGCCCTGGCTGGTGGCCGGGGGACCTTGGGGCTGCTCCATGTCGTGCAGAGCTTGGTTTTGTTCGGGAGAGTGAGGAGATTCCATCAGTGGCCAGGCTTGAGTTGTCAAAGACATTGAGTCTATCTCTGCTCTTGAGAAATGTGGCCCTGAAATATCAATATATAGGGGGGGAAATTTGTGCTGGAGCGGTCCTTTGTAAGCGGTGTATAATATAATATCAAACGCCCAAATAACACTAAGGGGACACGGGAGGCACTAAGACGGCTATCCCGGGATCCGGATGATTGAGATGGCTCCAGTGAAGAAAACAAAACAAGCCTTTTGCTATAAAAGTGCCCGTCTAAGCGCCAGCCGTTTGATTGTTGATCTCGTTTTTTTTTTCTCTTTTTCTAGAATTTCCGCGGGGACAGCCCAGCATCTTTATCAAGATTGAAAGAAACGGCTTTTCACCGCCACCCAAGGCTTTTTTACGCGTGAACAAACAAAAAACCCTCGTCGTAAAAACTACACGCTAGGATTCCCAAATTGCCCTCTTACACACAAATTTCAACCAAGGTCAGGCCACAAGCCTCACACCCCCCTCCCACCAAGACGACGCTTACATGTCATCCAAACACAAAACCCACCATCACACCCATATTTGGAGCTGTGGCCGCCCCCCTTCTCCAGGGCGCGGGTAGTGGGTTCGCGCTAGAGCGATCCTTGGCTCCGCCGCACAAGCGGGCAGGCGCAGGCGGCACGGCCGACCTATGGGCGACTGGTAAATTTTCGACAGGGGGCCCGGGCCGTCATTTTGCAACTTGTTTTTTTTTTGAGTGCAGTAGCCGTCGCGCTTCTCGGGGTCACCTTTTTGCATGTCGCCAAGCGACAAGGCCCTGGGCACCGGATGCATTTTTTTGACGTGTTCTTGTCGATCTTGATGGATTTGTAGCAATGATTTCTCCGAGGGGCTGCCAGGCAGAAACTGGATCTGTATCGCCGACGTTTTCCATATTTGTACAGACGCCAGATAAGGGAGCATTAGGCATTGGATCACAGGACCAAACATTCCGTCATTTTTTTCTTGGTTTCGCCCGTAATCGGGCATGGCCATAATCCCGAGGCACCATTCCCAAATGCTGATTTTTGAAACAGCGGTGCAGATTGAAGAAAACGAGTATTTGTAAGACACCATCGAGAACTAATCTCTCGGCCGAAAGAACCCCCACACGAATTGCACGTTACAAACCAAAAAACAAGACAAGAAAAAATCACATGCAGAGATGCACCAAACCAACGTAAGAAGCGACGCGGTGCAACCCGCCAGGAGGCTGACCCAAAGTCAAATTGCCGGCAGGCAGGGCCCTTGGAAAGGCATTCTGATCAATCGTAAACAAAATAAAAATCCCCTGCGCCGCAGCAGCAGTGTGTGTGTGAAAAGCTGAGCCGTAGCCTAATTGACAGGGGGTCCATTTCATTTCGATATGCCAACCAATCAGCACAACCCACGGAGCACCCGCTCGATTAAATTAAGCACAAATAATCGCCAGACCAGGGGGACAAGCGCCCTTTAGCGCCTGCTGCCTTGAGGGCTGTACGGTACATCCAACGTCCCACCTGCCGGTCGACGTCTCCAGATCGGGACGGACCCCCCGCTCTTACATATTCTTATCTTATTATTATTGTTGTTGTTGTTGTGGTCCTGTCTGTCAGAAATCCCGTCGCCATTGTCGGCCCCCCCATCTGTGCGGCCCCCATGAAACGTCGTCTATCGCATGGCAGGATTCCTGCACGCCATCGGAGCTGAACTGCCTTGCTGGGTCGACTAGAGCGGCTCGGCGATTAGTAGACGATCAGACAACAGATGGTGGCCGACGTGGAGCAGCTCCGACCAGAGTGGCGATGAGCCCGCCCTATAATTTGGGGGCAGCAGCATGTCATCACGGCGACTCAGTCCAATCGAGTCCGACCTGGCACCAATCACCCCGGGCAAGAAGATGGAGGGATGCTCCAATCCATATCGTAAACCAATCGTTCTTTTTTGTTACCAGAGGCGGGGAACTGCACCCTTTTTTTCGTGGAGGAAAAAAAAAACACCCAATTTTGCTTTGTATACAAGACACCACACGCAAAAAACAAAAAGAAATAGACAAGATAAGCAAAGCAAAAAAGCAGTCAAAAAAAAAAAAAAGGATCCAAAAATAGAAAACATAATCAGCAACCGACATCAGCATCCCAAAACCACACCCTTCAAAAGACCACATCAGCCCCCACAAGTGCACGTCGTTACTGCTCAAACGATCCCCTGTCCCATCCATAATTCCACGCCAGCCTCCTGCCGACGATCCGGGCCGCCGTCGGAGACATCTTGCTCGACGCAGTGTAAGGCTCCTGCACCATGAACGGCGCGCCGCCGACCTCGGCCGAGGGGATGAAGAGCCACGCGGACCCGTACAGCTTGACCACCGAGAACCCTGCCGTGTGCATGGCGTGCACAAACTCGGGCCACGACACCTCGGCGGGCTTGGAGCCCGGGTTGGCGAGCGGGTCGTGGAACAGCGACTTGAAGACCTTGAGCGACCGCTTGTCCGTCGTCACCTTCTTGGGCTTGGTCCCGTTCTTGGCGGTTCCGTTGCTGGTGGCGGCGGCGGCGGCAGCCTTCTTCTGGGTCTGCGCCGCCTCCTTGGCTGCCATCTCGGCCGCGTAAATCTCCCAGTCCTCCATGGCCTCGCCGTTGGCGCCGACACCACCGTTGGCCTGCTTGCCGCCCTTGCCGGCCTTGCCCGAGAGCGCAGCCGCGTCGGCCGCCGGCCCGCCCAGCCTGCGCAGCGGCTTGGCAAAGACGTCCTTGAGCGCGCCCGTCATGGCGCCCGACCGCTCGAGCTCCACCTTGACGCGGCCCCAGAAGCCGTCCAGGTTGACCTCGGAGCGGCGGATCTGTTCCGCGCTGCCGGGCGCGATGACGTTCTCGAGCGGGTACGCAAACTTGTTCTGGCCCGGCATGGCCATGCCGACCAACCTCTCGTTGACCTCGTACGCCGTCACCTTGGGCACGTTGGCAGCCTGCACCGACCGGCGGAAGTCGCCGTCCAGCGCCTCGCGCACACCCTTGTCCTGCACGTCGGCGCCGAACCGCGCCGCCCACGGCTGGAAGAGCTCAACCTGCCGCAGCAGCCTGCTGTACACCGAAAGCGACGACAGCTGCGCCGCCACCCAGGGTGTGATCTTGGCCTTGGCCTCCGGGTGCTGCGAGGTCAGGAGGTACTCGAGCTCGTCGAGCGCGGCGGGCAGGCCGACCAGCTGTCGCTGCTTCTCGTCCTGGACGACTCCCAGGCGGCGGATCAGCAGCCTCGTCGACTCCTCTGCCGGCGCCTCCTCGACGGCTGCAATCGACAGCGTCTTGTCCTCTGCGCTCTCGGGGGTGACCAGCTGGAAGTAAGGCCGCATGGGCGGGCTGGCGACGAGACCCATGGTGATGTTTGCAAAGGGTCCGGCCTTGAGCTGCTCGACGTGGTGGTCGAGCGTGTAAAAGGCAAACGCCAGCTCCGCCGGCAGGTCCTTGCCCTCGTCGAGCGTGGGCTCGTGCTCGTCCAGCAGCGCCAGCAGCGTCTTGACCTTGCTGAGCACCACGCCCCACTCGACAACGTCGAGCAGCGCCGAGTTGACGACGCGGTTGACGACGCGCCCCCAAAAGACCTGCGGGCTCTTGGCCAGGATCGGGTGCGGGTTGCCGGCAGCGTCCACGAGCTGCTCGCGTCGGTGCGTCGCCCAGTCGTTGAGCACCGCCTCAAAGTAGGCCGGGTCTTCGCGCAGCGCCTGCAGGTGGTCCTTGGCCTCCTGGAGCCGGGCCTGCACGGGCTCCAGCAGCTGCGTCCTGTCCAGGCCGGCGGGGCTGCGGTAGGGCTCCTCGGCGATCTTTGTGATGAGGGATGTGTACTCGGCCGCCGTGGCGGGCTCGGTCGGCGGAGCGGTGGGGGTCTTGGCGTCGCCGTTGGCAAGCAGCTGGTCCTCGGGGATGTCGTGCAGGATCTTCTTGCACACCTCGAGCAGGAAGCGGTACGTCACGTCCTGGACCTCGAGGAGCCACAGGCCCTCACCCGGGTGGATGCCGCGGCGCTCAAACAGCCACTTCTTGTTGGAATCCTCGGGCAGGTCCTCCCACGCGACCAGCTCGCCGTACTCTTCCGGCTTGGTGCGCTTGTCAAACATCATGGTGTAGCGGTTGAGGTAGTGGGGCATCAGGGCGAGGGACTCCATGGCGAACCTGGCACGCTCCAGGTCGGCGGCGGCAAAGGCGTCGGGTGCGCTGCGGGCACGCGAGGCCAGCATCAGCACCAGCGGCTCGGGACGGCTCAGATCCTCGAGGTTGAGGTGGGGCCAGAGGAAGGCGGCGCGGCGGGCTGCATCCTTGGCGGCAAACAGCTTCTCGTCGGAGCCGCCCTCGCGCACGTCGCGCCAAATGTCAATGTCGGGACGGTGACCATCGGGCACCTTCCAGCTCTCGCCCGCCACCTCGATGGCCTTGGCGGCGGCCAGCAGCAGCTCCTTTCGCTTCTTCTTCTGCTTGATGCCGGCCCAGCGCCTGGCAAGGGTCGGCTCGTGCTCGCCCACGACGTGCTGCAGCGAGTGGTAGGCCTTGAAGATGCTGGCGGCCAGTCCCGCCGTCCGGCTGCGCACCTCGGACGGCTTGATGAAGTCGGGCATGGGCATGCCGCCCTCCTTGCCGATGTTGAGCTTCTCAAAAAGTGCCTTTTCCTCCTCCGAGAAGCCCTCGGGCTCCTGGCTTTGCGGAGGTTTCTGCTCCGCGTCGGCCATGGTGATTGATTGTGGCCGAATGTGTTGATGTGTGGTTTATATAAAATAACAACAAGTGCAGGTGACTGACTGCCTGCGATTTGTCGAACTCCAGAAAACGATTGCAGGCAAGGCTGCTTTCTATGTCAAAAGCCCGTGCAGGGGTTGAAGTCACCGACAGGACACGTGTCGCAGCTTTCCTCTTCCAGCCTTGGTTAGCATTGACACCTCGAGCAGGGACACAGGGAGCCAATTGAACCTCAATTGATGGTCAATTGGCGTCAATTCGGCAAATTCCTACTTCCTCTTCCCACAGGCCAGCTTGATGTCTTCAGCGTTTGAGCTCCAGAAACGCTGACTTGAAGGCGAACGTCGATCACAGATCTGGCGGATAGGATGAATGGGGTTGTGTCGGACGAACAATCAGTGCCAGGTCGAGCTTGAACAACCAACCGACCTCCCTCCCAGCTACACCCAGCTAGCAAAACCACAGCGCTAAAAACTTGTCATGGAACCCCGTAGCTTTAGCTCTCCTAGCAGCTGCAATGGCTGGTTTGAGGTTTCCCCGCGAAGCACAAGAGTGGAGACTAAACCCCTTTACCGCAGAGCAACCAGCTGCTAACGAGTGACTTGCCAAACTCACCTTTTGGACACACCGCCGGTTAGTACCTCGCCTAACAATCAGCCCCACCGTGGAACCACCCGGACCCCTGCATCCGCATCGGCCAGGGACCAGAACCCTTTCCTGCGATGAAGCCACATCTCAAAACGAAAAAGAAGTCTACGTCGCATCGTGCCGTGTCCCGGGACGAACCCGATTCTGGGCGTCCATTCAATGAAACTAAACGGGCCAACGAAGCTGGACCTGGCCTCAGCTCGACAGCTCGGGGATCTGATCCTTCATATAAACAAAGAGCTTTGCTCCAATCTCAAATTGATGGCCCTCAGCTCTAACGGACCGGACCTGTCATGATTAATGTAGTCCCTTTCAACAAATACGAGCTGTTGCCATTACGATCCCAGCTTCTTAAATTAACTGAATCCGGTCGCAGACCATCTGCTCAAGCTACAATGCCGTCGCTCCCCAAAACACCGAGTGATGCAATATATGCAGCCTAGAAAGACAAAAAGACATTGGCCGAGTAATCAAGTGATAAAAGCAGCGCTGATACATGTGCGAAAGAAATGAAAGATGCAAACGCAAATTAAAGGCAATTAACAAATGATATAATCGGAAAATCCAAAAAAGCTACCCTCCGCGTCACTCACGCAAAAGCCCCCACCACGGCCATCAACCCCGCGCCCCCAAACACCGCCAGGAATGCCTCTGTCCGCCGCCTCCCGTGCAGGACCCGGTAGCTCTTTTCGCTCAAAAAGTCCTCGGCGAGGAGCTGGACGAGACCGGCAAACAGCAGCAGCCCGGCGCTGATCGCGTTCATAAAGCCGACCATCAGCAGGCCCGCCTGGCTGCGCGGGTCGTACATGTTGTGGACCAGCAGGCCGATGGCCTGCCCGATGGGCGTCGTGGTGCCGTACGCCAGCACCATCAGCCACGGCCGGAGCGAAGACCGCGGGAAGTGGATCGCTGCGATGCGCGACCCGAGCGCCAGGCCCTCGAAGGACTGGTGGAACGATATCGCCACCAGAAACACCACAAAGGCTGGTCCCGTCGCCACCGACAGCGCCATGCCGATGAAGACGCTGTGGAAGAGGATGCCGGCTTCGAGGAGCAGGCACTGTAGCAGCAGCCGCTTTTGCTCGTCTGGCGGCGGCGCTGGTGTCTGTCCCAGCATGCGGTCGCGTTGTTGCGATGGCGGTGCCGGGGGCTGGGCGTCGTGCTCGGGGACGGGGTCGAGTTCGTCGAGGTTCAGTTCTAGGTCCAGGGATTCCCGGGAAGAAGATGAAGAGTCGCGGGGCTGGTAGACGTGCTTGTTTCTTTCTTGCGGATCGTTTGCATTCCCATTCAAGTGTTTCCTGCCGTTCGTAGAGGCTACGACGGGTGTAGACTCGGGGAGTGGTGAGGCGCCGGCCATGAGACCTTCCGAAGCGCCGATGTCGTCCAACATGATATTCGAAGGACGCCTTTCCCGGCGAGCGGCCATTCCACCGCTACTGCTAGCTCCATTGATGCCCTGGGTTTTGTTGCCGTCCTCTCCCTCCTCATCATCCTCGTCCCATACATGGTGATGGCTGTGACTGTGTGTCAGACCGCCGCGGGTGGTGAGGTAGGATTCGACCGAAACGACGACAAGGGCGGCCGTCATGGCCACGAGGCCAGCCATGGCCGTATATCCCTTGCTGAATACATGCGGCAGGCAAGGGTCGGTCAAGGAGAGGAATGCCGTCGGTAGTAGGTGCACAAAGGCTGTCGCGATGAGGACTCCGGTGCCGAAATGTTGACATATGAAGACTATTTTGGTCTGTCGTCGTCCTCCGCCGGATCGGTTCGTGAGGAGGGGAAATGCACAAGCTGGAACCAAGATCGCGTTAGTCAGGCGACAAGCAGGCGGGATGTCCGACACTTGGGTCGTAGGCAAGTCCACTCACCGCAGGTGCTCAGAAGCAAGATCAGCCCGAGGGCAAAGACGTGTAGAGCCGTGTCATAGTGTCCTCTTTCTTTACTACCGCACTTGGGTTTTGTGTCAACGTCATCGCGGCGTGCTAGTTCGGCGGCCAGTAGTTCGGTTGGGATTGATGTCCACGAGAAATCTTTAGGGAGTCAAGAGTCAGCGTGCGAAGTAGGCCACCTATCTAGGTAGAAAATATCACAGATAGAACCGTATCGATAATCAATGTAGTATGTTGCCATCTAGGAAAAAGAGAAACATACCCTGGGGGACGAAGCTCGACATGGTTAAAGTGCCGACCAGGGCAAAGGCAGTTGAAGAAACCAAAAAGGGTGGAGCGTGTGCTGGAATTAGTGTCGCCGAGCACACGGAAGCATTGCTGTGAAGGCGCACTGACGGGCCAACCGATGGGCCAACAGACTGGTGGCTGACACGATTGACGTTGGCGTACAAGTTGCGCTTGGCCCAACTTTTTTGCTTTTTTAGAGGGCGCCTAGCCCCCAATTCGTCAATGTACCGGTAACAAAGGTGGAATGGGGCGACGAGCGTGCTCAGAAGTCGAGCAAGGGAATAGAGACAGAAATCTGAATAGCGTTCAGGGTAGCCTCCTCGTTACGGGTACGGGAACCATCCAAAGGCTTGAGGGTTTCCGACTGCAAGGAAAATGTTTCCGTTGAAGTTTGCTGACCAAGGGATATGCTTGGGAGGAGATGAGATGGTCCCGGTCCACTGGTCTTGGCCGCAAACGGCCATCGAGGTACACGTGTGGGGCTGTGAACTTGTCACTTGCCAAAATGTGGGGTCCAAGGTTCAAGCGGAGTATTAACTGCAGGGTAGCATTAGCTGGCAAGTGGGAGATAAAAAAATAGGCATTCCAAACTATATCTGCAAATAATTGCAATTGACAAAAGGAAATCAAATATACGAATCATACCTTGAAAAAGGCTTGTCGGCGCTTTACATGCTACCGTTTTCGAGTTAGTTATCCATGCTGTGTGCAAAAAGCTATGCGAGGTTAAAAGTGCTGAGTTGTGTAATTGTTGTTGGTGATTTTTGGTGCAGCACGCCCAAATTTGGAGTCCCTATTGTTTTGTCCCCCACTTTTGCTGGTTCTGGGTGCTGGTGTTTTGGCAGAGAAAGAAAAAGCCCGCCTATTATCTTCCACCAGGCCTCTGAGCATATTTTAATATCCAAGCAAACGGAAGTCCTTCACAAGCAGGCCATTCACGTATTAGAGTCTTGGTGCGGCCTCTGCCTGTCACACACAAACCTCGAATCACACCGTTGCTGCTATCTTGCGCATTGACCGTCCTTTGTCGCAATCGTTGGCGTTATAGCCCAACTGGGTATTGGAGTTATCTGTACATAATGTTACTTTTTGCAGTCGCAACTGATGTATGAGTAACATTTCATTTATTTTTTGACAGTCTCAGATCGGGACGAAGCCGTCAAAATCGCCAGATCCGATATATGTGGATTTCTGGATGCCAGTGCAGCACCAGAATCAAGAATGCTACACTGAGAGTTTAACTCAATCTCTTCATCATCGTGGAATTTACGTCAAAGCTGGGGTGCAGCTATGAAACAAATGCCAGTCTTTGTTCCGAGCCGATCTTAATTCATAAGAACCAGCAGGCAATAGCCAAGGTTCAATAGAAAGACAGCGAAAGCTAAACTTTGTTAGAGGCGGGCGTGCAACCACGCCAAGTTAAGATCAGCAGATCTGGGATCGCAACTTGATAAGTGGGGTGAAGCAGCGAGAAGACAATCACATTACAAGAACAGCAAAGCTGAGCAGAGTCCAACGAAAAGAGAGGCTTTTATTAATAAATATGTGTCCATGTAGACAAATAACTTTTTGCGTCGTCACTGGCCTAGAAGCTAGCGACAGTGCCAATGAGAGAAAAGAAGAGAAATGGCGAGCGGGGTAATAACTCCCACTTCCGATGCTAATGCTAATGGTGATGATGCTAATGGTGATGATGCTAATGCCAATGATGCCGATGCTGATGCTGATGCAGATGCCTGGTGATGATGATGATGCTGATGCTAATGCCGGTTGGTGCCCCCTCTGCGGTGTCGAAAACAAAGCCGCAGAGTCAGGGATGAGAAAAAGCCAAGTGATAAAAAACTCCGGGTCTATGCCAACAGCCGAGTGCTGGGTGGAAATGCTTCACAAATGAAGATGAAGGATGGGAGCAGAGGGTAGGATGACCCTCTCATGGAGCGAGAGCCATTTAGGGACGGCCCCAGTTGCCATAGCGCCAGGGACCGAAGCCACCGCCGCCATAGTCACCGCCGAAGCCACCTCCGAAGCCGCCACCATAGCCGTACGGGTAGCCACCGTATCCGAAGCCGGGACGGTAGCCGCCGTATGGGTAGCCGTATGGGTAACCATCGAAACCGAAGCCGTTGCCGAATCCGCCACCATAGCCGAAGCCACCGCCGTAGCCGAAACCACCACCATATCCGAAACCACCACCGTATCCGAATCCGCCGCCGAATCCGCCGCCATAGCCGTAGGGGTAGCCGCCGAATCCGAAGCCAGGACGGTAACCACCGTAGGGGTAGCCGTAAGGGTAGCCATAGGGGAAGCCGGGGTAGCCACCTGGGAATCCGGGGTAACCGCCTGGGAATCCAGGATAGCCACCGGGGAATCCAGGGTAGCCACCGGGGAATCCAGGGTAGCCACCAGGGAATCCAGGGTAGCCGGGATAGCCGCCAGGGTAGCCAGGGTAGCCGCCGCCGCCGCCGCCACCACCACCACCACCACCACCACCGCCGCCGCCACCTCCACCGCCGCCACCACCACCGCCGCCGTTACCACCGCATGGGAAGCCAGGGTACCCGCATGGGGGGTGAGGGTAGCCAGGGTAGCCGGGATAACCACCTGGGAAACCAGGGTAACCGGGGCCGCCAGGGTAGCCAGGACCGCCGGGGAAACCGGGGTAGCCGGGGCCACCAGGATAGCCGGGGCCGCCGGGGAAACCGGGGTAGCCAGGACCGCCAGGATAACCAGGACCGCCGGGGAAACCGGGGTAGCCGGGACCACCAGGATAGCCGGGGCCACCAGGGTGGCCAGGACCGCCAGGAAATCCGGGATAGCCAGGACCGCCAGGATAACCGGGACCACCGGGGAAACCAGGGTAACCGGGGCCGCCAGGGTAGCCAGGACCGCCGGGGAAACCGGGGTAACCGGGGCCGCCGGGATAACCAGGGCCGCCGGGGAATCCGGGGTAGCCGGGGCCGCCAGGGTAGCCAGGACCGCCGGGGAATCCGGGGTAACCGGGACCGCCAGGATAGCCGGGACCACCGGGGTAGCCAGGGTAGCCAGGATAGCCAGGGTAGCCGGGGTAGCCAGGGCCACCGGGATAGCCGGGATAGCCACCACCGCCGCCGCCGCCGCCACCACCTCCGTTAGCAGCCCAGACGTTGGCGCGCTCGACGATGAACTTGGTGGCCGTGTCGAGGTTCTTCTCGGCGTAGCTCAGGTGGACGCCGAGGTCGTCGCCGCTGTCGCAGAACAGATCTCCGCTGGTGCAGAAGCTGACCATGCGCTCGGTCATGGAGCCGCAGTTCTGCTTGGCGTCCCTGCGCGGGAACATGCCGCCCTTTGTGGCGTTGCCCTGGTTGAAGGGGGCGTCGGCGGAGCGGGAGGGGTCTCCCATCATGACGACGGCGGCGATGTTGCGCTGCAGCTCGGCGGGGAGGGCGGGCATGCCCTGGGTGGCGAACTGGGCCTCGGAGGCGCCGCAGACCAGGTCGGCAGCGACGTGGGCGCCCTGGCTGTAGCCGAGAAGGACGATGCGGCTGCTGGGGCAGGCCGCCACGTAGTTGGCAACCATCTGCGACATGACCTGGACGCCGACGCCCTGCGAGCGTGAGTACTCGGAGAGCGACGCCGGGTAGTCGACCGCCTCGATGCTGGAGCCCGGGATCTGCGCCATGACGTTGTCGGCGACCTTGCCGATCATGCCCATGCCGGGGCGCTCCTCACCGCCGCGAGCAACGATGATGTGAACACCCTGGGCGCAGTTGACGTTGACGGGAGGCTGTTGCGGCTGGCCCTGGCCGTTGGGGACCTGACCGTTGGGGAATTGGCCATTGGGAGCCTGACCGTTGGGGAACTGTCCATTCGGCGTCTGCCCATTGGGGAACTGGGCGTTGGGGAACTGGCCAGTAGGGAATTGACCTGGCATCTGGGCGTTCGGGATCTGGCCGTTGGGGAACTGGGCCTCGGGAGAGGGGGCACCGGGGGCACCGGGGGCACCAGAAGCCAGGGGGATCTTGGCAGTGGCCGAGGCAGCGGGGACGGCTGCAGGCAGGGGCACGTTGGCACCGACCGAAGGGCCGGGGGCGGTGGCTGCCACATGGGCGCTGATGGTGGCAGGCAGGGCCAGAATCAGTGCCGCAAGGGCGCCGGGGAGGGATCCGGCAGTTGGATGCATCTTGAAAGACGAAGTAACCAAAGACCCAAAGAGATGAGAAGAAACGAGTGTTCTCAAATACCTTGGTTGTTAAGGTCTAGGGTAGGTTGCCTTCGTTGGCTGAGGTGTTGGATGATGGAGAGAGAGAGAATGTGAGACTAAGACGGTGACGAGATGGTGTTTTATACATGATGAAGGTGGCTTCAGAACGACAGTGAAAACGTTGAATGGTAGCTTCTCAGCACAGAGCTGAAAGTAAAAGCAGCATGCCGGTCCGTTACTGATCCATCATCTTTCAAAAAATGTCTTGTCAGCATGCTCTTTGCATATTGATGCAAGATACCAAACTCGCCACACAACGGACGACGGCAAAGGTCGGGTAGAGCTGGACTGTCTAGATGGGTGGGTGTCTACCAGACAGCTCTCACAAGCCAAGGTAAACAGATGAGCAGCTCAGATTCGCCGCAGATGGCACAAAACTGCATCAACGGCCATAAACGCTCCTGCAAGACTGCTCATGGAGGGCGTGAATAGTAACACGGCCGGTGCGAGGGCGAGACGACCGACTGAGTGACTGAGACGTAGAGTGTGTCCCCTGTGGCTGTGCTGAGCTGAGCTTGGTTGCTTGTCGAAAGTGGTGTGTCGGAGTATTCTTTCCAGTGTCACGGTGAATGGTACGATACTCTAGGACCTGCAGACAAGTTGTCCCTGGACCATAGCAGGTGAGGCGCCCAGCCCAAGCAGCGTCGTGATGAGGCGATAACTGCATTGAGATGAACTAAGCCTGTGTCGTTCCTGCGTCATCTGTAGATCCAGCAACGGGACAGCCCGTGTCCTGAGGCAGGTCTGCCTTGTGTCTCATTGTCTTGGACACCAGACGAAAAGAAACCTTGGAGGGCTTAGCGGCACAGCACAACGGTAAAAGTAGACCGATGCGATGCATATGTACCCGTGGAATACCCGGTGGTGAATGCAAGCTGCCTACTTAAACAAGGTAAGAATAAAGTCTAGAGACCAGACGAAAGCACACGGCTAGCTGTTCACCTGCAAGCAAGTTATCGGGGAGTATGCACGTTGACTAATGATAGATATATTCATCGAGAAACCTCACTCATCTAGGTGCGGTCTGGGCGTTTGCGACCGGGGTCTGACTGAGGCATCGAACGGACGACAGCAGATTGCGGGCGATTGTGCCTGAAGACCATCCAAACCAGATATACTGAGTGTAGTTGCAACAAAGATAGGCGCCCGTTGGAAGATCTGCCAACCAAAGTCGATCACCCCGGGCAAGCCAACCCAAGTCGACAGTGTTGTGCTGTCACGCCATCGTTGGAGATTAGGCTGGCAAGCTGGGCGCCGCACCACGGCTCTCAGGTCTGATGTGGAGAAACTGTTGGTTATCCATCACGTGACACACAATTCTCGGAAGGCACGGCTAGGTTGTTTCCGGCGAAACTAAAGACCGCACAGACAGGGAGCGGGTTCGTGCTGCTGTGTGTTGTTGCCTGAGGCAAACAAGCAAGCACCTCAATCAACCCAAAGTCAAAAATCTTTGTCCCCCCGCTGCCAATCTCCAAGCATGGCTTCGATTAAGTTTATTAGTCTAGTGGATAATGAGAGGCAAATACGCTCCCTTGCAGTCCAGTTTATTCATGATTGCTTTAATCATTTACTCTTCTTATTTCGTACCACTATCAACTCCTGCTCCTTTACATGGGAGCAGCCCGCTTTCCCCCAGCGTACATTTCGTCTAATGAGGCCGTTCGTTTGGGACCCTGCCACGTCGCGGAGCACCCCCGCTCCTTCCAGGGCCAGACCTGGGAGTATTGGACGAAAATCTGGGCTGCGGGCAAGTGGGCGTGAGATTTGACCCAGGAGCCACGAGTTCTGGGTCGACGTGCCGGACCAATTGCCCACCTGGTACGCTTGTTGGCTTGGTACGGTTCAGTACTCGGTACGGAGTAGTTTCTGTTGGTTTGAGTTTTTTTTTTTTTTTTTTCTTTTGCCACTTCTTCTTCTGCTTCTTATGTGCCTTTGCCTTGCAACATCTCCATTTCGCCAGTCGCGCATCGAATCACGGCAATTATTTCCAATCCAACGTTCAACGTCCTGTAAGCACGTGCACCACGACGTGTCGCATCACCTACCAATTTCAACGAGATAGTCCGCGTACACAATGCTGTCTCACTTTCGGGCTATATAATTGAGTTCAGCCGTGCACGTGGGCCCAATGCCACTCGGGAACCAACATACACAAGTCATGTCACCAATACTACAACTACAAGCCTATTCAAGTTCCCATTCGTACCGTTGCTGCAATTGCGATGGTTGGTCGACCTTGGTTGTTTGAACTTTTGCAACCAAATGCCAACCTCGTTTCTCCTTTGAAAATAAAGGGTGCTTGGGGTATTTGTGCCAACAGCGGGGGTAATACAGTGGATGGGAAAGTTTGGATGACACCCATTTCCAATTGGCACTGGAGCCCGCTAGCTCTCAGATTCCCCTGCCAAGGCGAAGGCCTCATTCATGTGGTGTCCACTGTCCAACAATGGAAGACGCCCGGGCCTGGATCAGGGTCGCAACCATCGTATCATGCTCTCGGTTCCTGGTCGGTGGTCACAGCCAGGACGTTGCAGACTATAAAGTGCGACTCTATGCTACACTGATATTGCTGTTACGTGGTAGCACACTAGTCGAATGGATGCGAAATGGAGATGGCATCATCCATATCAAACTCTAGCGTCCTTGTATCATGCTAGGTAGTTCTAGAATGTGTTGGTGTGCGTCAGGATGTGTTGTCGCCTCTCGCCGACTGCAGCTGTGCAGGCATCGAGGACTAGTCTTGCAAGTCTTGCTAGTCTAGTAGAATACTGGAGTCAGGCCTTGGGTGCCATCTCGATGGTTCATGATCGAACTGCCACGACAGCCTAGACTCTCGTCCTGCAGGTACGTGCGGATGTTTCTCCGGGGCTGTGATTTGTTTGCTGCCACGGATAAGTGGGAAGCGGGTCCTTTGGGACTCCCGCTGAGCCGACGAGTCAGAGGCGAATAAAATGAAGAGAATTCCTGAACCGCCTCCCACCCTGCAAGGGGCACTCGGGGAGCCATGCCAGGTACCCGTACGGCAAAGCTTGCAAAAGCGCTCAAGTGGAGACACGGAAGAATAGCCAGAGCGGTTTGTGAGTGCGGGATTGGATAGGAGCAAAAGAAGAAACAGACTGCATGCTGCAGAGTGATTGTTTGCAAGGCGAATCAAGGACAGCTGCAGCGACAAAAAAGCCACGCATGGTGAGGATGGGTCACACAAAAAGCTGTACAACAACAAGAAAAAAAAAAAAAGACAAAATACCGTTGACCGTTAAAGCTTGGCAACGACAGCCACTTTACAACAACAAAGGAAGCGAGTCCATCAGCCCATTATGGACCCAGGCCATGGCCAGGTACCTAATTAGTTGGCAGGCAATCTAGCCTGTGGGATTCTGCAGTGGCAATTATCCCTCTGTAATTTGTACCTTGGTACCAACCCGGCGCACCCTCGAGCTGCCCCTTTGCAAAGTCCCTCGTATTGTGCAGAGGGAGATTTTGGCACCACTTTTTCCATAACCAGGCTCGCCGGTCGACCAAAGGCGAAAAAGAAAAGCAAAAGGCAGCCAAACAGATTGAGTTGCGCACGCACTCTGGCCCCCACTTTACCAGGAACAAACAGACACCTTCTTCCCCACCCCGAGCGGTGGGCCAGGGTGGGATATGAGATGGGGCAGCTATCATGATGATATCAATGGCGGATCAGGGTTTCCCGTTCCCGCGCGGCGTAAAGGTCGCATTCGTCCTTGGGGGTGGTCACGGAGTATAAGGACGTCCACACCCTCTTTTTCCAGCAATGTTCCGGCCAGCCTAGGTCTTCTTTTGTCCTTACCAACACGGCTCAGTACAGTTCAGTCTCTACACTCGCTTTTCGGCTCGCTTCACAGACCCCATACCTCACTCTTTCGGTACGGCCTGTTGACAGCTTGTTCTACGCCCAGACTTGGACTCGTCTGTTGGAACATAAATAATATTCTTATATTTATTGATACCTAAAGTCGTTCATTAAAACAACAAGATGCGCTCCGCCATCATCCTCGCCGGCACTGCCGCCCTGGTGGCCGCCCACCCCAAGCCGGCTGGCACCTGCGACGCCGACAACTGCTACCGCGACGTCATCAACCCCAAGCACGGCGAGGGCGTCGCCGTCAGCCTGTGCGAGAACCTCCTGGGCCCCAAGCCCTCGGGTCTGCCCTCCGTGTGGATGGACGCCTGCCAGGCTGACGGTGCCCGCATCTCGTCGGCTTGCTCCTGCGTCCTCCACTCGGCCACCAAGACGGCCTCGTCTTCCACGGCCGCCGCGACCCTGCCCCCGGTCTCGGCCACCGTCACCAGCGCCAGCGCCAAGACCACCACCACCGCTGCCGCCGGAGACGACGAGGACTGCGATGAGGATGAGTCTAGCACCTCGCCTGCCGGCTCTGCTTCGACCACCGGTCCCGCCGCCACCGGCCCGGCCGTCTCGACCACCGGCCCTGGCGTCCCCACCAAGACCAGCTCGGGCGCCGTCCCCACCGCCACTGACGATGAGGGCTGCGACGAGGACGAGTCCAGCACCTCGGCCTATGCCTCGGGCACCAAGGCCAGCTCGGCCGTTGTCTCCTCGGCCACCAAGGCCACTTCTGCCACGTCGGTCGTCATCTCGCTGACCACTGCCACCGGCAGCACCGCCACGGCCACTGGCCCCGCCGTCACCGGCCCCGCCACCAGCGGCTTCTTCAACTCGACCGTGAGCGTCTCGCGCCCTGCCACCAGCGGGTTCGCCAACTCGACCATGAGCCTCTCGCGGCCCCCGGTCGCCGTCACCACCTCGTCGGTCAAGCTGACCACTTCGACCGTCTACACGACCGACGTCCACACCGTGACGGCCTGCCCTCCCACCGTCACCAACTGCCCTCTCAAGGACAAGACCACCACCGTCGTCACCGAGGTGGTCCCCGCCTACACCACCATCTGCCCCGTCACCGAGACCGGCCCTGCTCCCACTGGTCCCGCCGGCGGTAACGTCCCTGTCCCTACTGGCCCCGCTGGTGGTGCTCAGCCCTCGGGTGCTCAGCCCTCGGGCCCTGCCGGCGGTGCTCAGCCATCGGGCGCCCAGCCCACTGGTCCCGCTGGTGGTGCCCAGCCTTCCGGCGCCCAGTCCACTGGCCCTGCCGGCGGTAACGTCCCTGTCCCTACTGGTCCCGCTGGTGGTGCTCAGCCATCGGGCGCCCAGCCCACTGGTCCCGCTGGTGGTGCCCAGCCTTCCGGCGCCCAGTCCACTGGCCCTGCCGGCGGTAACGTCCCTGTCCCTACTGGTCCCGCTGGTGGTGCTCAGCCATCCGGCGCCCAGCCTACTGGTCCCGCTGGTGGCGCCCAGCCCTCCGGTGCCCAGCCTACTGGTCCTGCCGGCGGCGCTCAGCCTTCTGGTGCCCAGCCCACCGGCCCCGCTGGCAACGTCCCCGTGCCCACCGGCCCTGCCGGCGGCAACGCTCCCTCGGTCACCCCCTCGGCCGACCTGACCACCGCCACCGCCACGTCGACCCTCTACACCACCAAGACCCGCACCCTGACCCGCTGCAAGGCCGGCACGCCCAACTGCCCGGCCGAGGACCAGACCACGTCGGTCGTGACCGAGACATACGCCGTCTCGACCACCGCCGTGCCCGCCACGCCCACCGCCGGCTTCCCCGTCGTCTCCAAGCCTCCCTTTGCCGGCGGCAACGGCACCGTCCCCTCGGGCACCGGCTCGGTCGTCAAGCCCTCCCCCGTCCCGGTCCCCACCAACTCCCTGGTCAAGCCCGCCCCTGTCCCCGTCGGCACCCCCTCCATGGTCAACCCCGTGCCCGTCCCGGCTGGCACCAACTCGGTCGTCAACCCCGTGCCCGTCCCGGCCGGCACCCCCTCCATCCCCCAGCCCATCAACAACGCCAGCCCCTCGGGCACCGTCCCCAAGCCCAACCCGGCCGGCAACAACGGCACCGTCCCCGTCATCCCGGCCAAGCCCTCGGTCGTGCCGTCGTCGCCCGCCAGCCAGCCCCCCGCCGGCACCTCGCCCGCTGTGCCTGTGGCCACTGCCGGTGCCAGCCACGTCGTCGGTGCCGGCTTCGGCATGGCCATCGCCGCCGCCTTTGCCGTCTTCTTCCTGTAAAAAAAGAATCAGGGGATTTCAAAATCTGTTTGCAAATTTGTCTGGGTGCTCTGGTCTTTTTTGGCTTGAGTGCCCCGACAAGAAAGGAGAGTGATATTGCATGACATAACACTTTGACAAGACCACAAACCGAGTTTCCTTTGTTTTTTTTTGCTTTTACTGGTTCAAGCACAAAGCCTGGCTTTTCCTTTTTTTTGTTGTTTCTACAAATTCATGACATAAAAAATGTGGTAGAATACGGATATTCTCACTTGGTCTGGGGATCCTGATATTACGGGTTTCCTAGTGTACACATTTAATTCTAATTCTTTGTACATATTACCTGGCTGCAAAGTTCTTGTTGTTATCGAACCGAATCGTTTCCATCTTGATCCTGCCCCCACAAGTCGTCGCCTATTCTCACGTCCCCCCGCCTCCTGACCTGCACCTCGACCGCCTCCCCGGCCTCCAACGCATTTACCAAAACCCCTGACCGCCCCGTAGTCGTGTACAGCACCTTGACCCCCCGTCTGCGCAGCACCCCGACCACGTCCGCCAGGTACCGCTCGCTGTCCCGGCCGTCCAGCCACTGCAGCCCGTCGACCACGCAAAAGAAGGTCGCGGGCATGAGGCCCAGCAAATCCCCCATCAACACCACCACCTCCTGCCACGTCCCCGTCGTCCCGTCCAGCCGCGCCAACCGCCCCGACGACATGTCGACCGCCGTCTCGAACTCGACCAGCAGCAGCTCCACCATCTGCCGGATCAGCGCGTAGGCCAGCGCCAACGCGCCCCGCACCTCGGCCGACAGTCGCCCCCGGCCGTCCCGACGCAGCTCGCAAAAGTACGACGCGGTGGGGATGGCGCTCCTGTCTGCAAGGTCGACGAACGCGGCCGCGAGCCGGGTGAGCGGGTTCGCCAGGTCTCGCGCCTCGACAAACGGCCGCCCCGCCAGCCACAGGGGACCACGCTCCCGAGACGCCGTCCAGGCGCTCAGCGCGGCGAGCGTCGACGCTTGTACCGTCACTGGGGAGTTGGACAGATCACCGGGCAGGCGGACGCGGGTGCGGTCGAAATAGTCCTCGTAGACTGCCGTGTGCAACGCCACAGCGTCGCGAGTGCAGGTGGTCATGGCCGGGGTGGTGGCCCGGGTTTCATCCCTGGATAGTTCCCCAGCGTCTAGTCTCCGCGGGCTCAGCAGCTCCTGCTCCTCCACCGCCCCTCCAACTGCACCACCCGCCCTGCCCCATCCGCTCTGTTCAAAATACCCCAGCCCCGTCTGCACCAGCTGCTCCACGATACAGCGCGCCAGCTCCTTGGGATCCGCCCCGGCCCTGGCGGCGAGCTGGTCCCTCGCCTCGCGCTGCTGCCTCTCGAGCCGGTGGGCCAGCTCCACCTGGGCCCTCTGGATGCTCCTCAGGCCGACGCGCTGGTCGGCCCGGATGGCCTCGACCGTGACGCGGGTGACGCGGCCCTCGACGCGGCCCGCCTGCGCCGCCAGCCGCGCGACCCGCGCCGCCAGCGCCTCGACCTTGGCCACCTCGGCGTCGAAGCGGTCCGCGAGGCTCGAGCTGAAGGAATCCAGCAGCCGCCTGCGGCGCCTCTCGCCGATCCAGTCCATGACGCCGCCCAGGAACAGAAAGACGTGCGCGTACAGCTCCGCCACGAGCCGGCGCGTCTCGTCCGTCGCAAACAGCTCCAGGTCGGGCTGGACGCGCGCCACGGCGTCGTTGATGCGGCACAGCGAGTCGGCCAGGCCCTCGGCGACGTGCTCGTGGTTGACGCTGGCTTTCACGATCGCGCTGAGCGCCCCCGCAAACACCGACACGTACTCGTTGCCGTCGGGGAGGAGCTTGAGCAGGTCGCTGTGGCTGTCGACGGTGCCGCAGAAGCGGTGGAACAGCCGCCGGACCTTGCCCGTGCGGCTGTCGGCGTGCGTGCGCTGCTTTTGCCAGGCTGTTTGCAGCTGCGTCACCGTGTCGATCACGCCGTCCATGGTGGGTTCGGTCTGGGAGAGGGCCAGGCGGTCTTGGACCGGGCAGTTGGTTTGGAACTTTGTCCATTTCTCGCGGAGTTTTGCCGACTCGACCGAGATGAGCTCGGTGAGTGGATTGCTTGGTGAGATGCTTTTGATGCTTTTTAGTTTGGATGGTTTGGTTCAAAATGTTGAATGTTTGTTCCCCAGCGTCACTTACTCTTGACTAGTTCTAGTGTGCGACGGAGGTTCGAAAAAGGCTCTCCAGTGCTCTGGGTACAGCAAAGGGGGGTCTTGGTCCTCTGCCCTTGCTTCCGCCGCAAGAACCGTCGCAAGCTGTGAAGACGGGAGCCTGTCTTGGACCTCGTCGCTGTACGAGCGGACGAGCCTCCTGACCTCCAACGTCTCTTGGGTTGGAGGCATTGTTTGACTGCGATTCGCAAAGATTATTCAAGAATGCAGACTTTCAAGGATGCAGACTGCAGTCGAGTCGAGCTGGCCTGTTGCCGCAAGCTGACTATCATGAACCACTTTTCCATGCATTAAAGATTTCCCCTTGAGCCTTTCTCCACCCCGGGATTGTCAGCTGCCTGAGCGGCCCAATCATACCTGCTAGTTTCCACATCTCTCAGGCCGCTTGCAGACCGGCTGCATACCTCTGGGCCTGGCCCGGAGCGGGGTATGTCGTGTGTAGTTGTGTGCTGATTTTATTTATCACCATGTCGGTAACGATGAATGTAGTTTTTCATCTCATGAGTGTGATCACATCTGACCCTACTGCCTCTGACTTGCTGATTTGATTATTTGATTATTTGATTGATTGAACCTCCCCTTCGCGTCGTGGTCCCCGCGCGCAAACACAATTGGCGACATCTCGACCATAGCTTGCAGACTCAAAGCAGTGACAACCTTTGCATTTTCAGACCCTCCAGATACCCACTCATGGCCACTCAAACGCAGGTAGAGCAGACCACGGCACCCGGGGAGGGGTCGCCCGACGATGGTCCAGCGTCGAGCCCAGCCCCAGGCAACGCCCAGTCCACCGGCCCCGGCAGCAGCCCTCGCATCGGCTACGTGACCGAGTACAGATGGAGACAGACGGACCTGCTGATATCGTCGCACGACACCAAGAGCCCGCCCGCCAGCGCCAACCAGGACGACAGGCCCGCCTTCGAGGTCGTGCAGACCTTCAAGCGAGACCACCAGGTAGTCGCCGCGGACGGCACGGCCCACAGCGCCGTGACGCCGTCTACCAACAGCGTCCGGCTCGTCTCGGCCCAGCTCCGCAACGCGCTGCAGAACGTGGTGCGCTACTACCCGGACCAGGACCTCGGCGGCGACGTCATCGAGATCCAGGAGCCCTACATGATACTGGTGCACCACTACGACGAGCTGCGGGGGTTTGCGGATCGGTGCGACGAGGCCGCGGCGCGAGAGGGAGGCGCTGCCGGCGGCATCTGCGAGAGGGAGGTCGACGCGCCCGCGCACATTCGTCTTTTGCTCGGCTTCCTCGACGACACGCTCATGGCCGAGATCCGCGTCGAGCAGGAGAGGAACAGCAGAGGCCTCTTCACCTGGCAGTGGGCCTGGCTGCGGCTCAAGCCCGGCGCCTTGATGTTTCGCGCGTACATGGGGTCGGGGGGTCGAGCGGAATCCCCCGTCGGCACCAGCTGGAGCGCCGAGATTGTGCATTCCGTCCAGGGCGGGACGCTGACGAACCCGCCGAGGGACTGGTCGCACTCTTGCTGGCGGCTGGAGCTCGGCGAGGGTCCCGCCATCCGTCGCGTCATGGCCACTGGCTCCCTGCCCAAGTTTGACGGGGAGGCCAAGTCCAGTTTTCTCAAGTTCATTCCCGACATTGACAACATCACAGAAGAGGTGATTATGCAGGACCCCATCGCAGCGCGGCTGCTTGCTGCGGGAAAGGCCTACTGGTCGCTCCTCGTCAAGAGTTGCATGCAGTACGATGGGCCCTTGGCCACATTCCCTTATAACACTGTAAGGAACCGAGAGTGGGTCTGGCGAATTTAGTGAACACTGAACAAACCAGAATCGTTATTGACCAAGACTTGAATCACAGCTCAAAGGTTCAGTCATGACCGACATCGAGGCGTACATTGAGAGCGAGTCGTTTGACCCTGCACGTGCCGTTGTGGGCGACATCAGGGAGTGGGTTTCGGATTGCAGCTGCTCCGTGTGCAAGACTGGCAAATCGCGGAGACTAGCAGGGGGATTCAGTGCAGCGAAGTACGATCAATTAGACCTGAGCGACAGGTTTCCCACTGGTGACCTGGAAACTAAAAAGGATCTGGTGGCTTATCTTCTTTTGCCCGAGGAGATACCTGCCTATGTGTTTAGGACCCGCACGTGGGGTAAGTACATACCTAGTTCACTTGAGTCTTGATTACTGCACCGCCTTGATACTCTGCACTTTTGCTTCTGGCAGAGAGACGGAAAGTCACTGACCGTCACGACTCACGATAATCCTGGCCAAAATCTTACCCTTGACAGAGAAACTATGGACAACCAAATTCTCCCCCGCCCAGTTCAAAGAGGACATGATCAACGACCTGGTCATGGAAGACAAGCGCTTGCAGACGCTCAAGGCCTTGTCCAAGTCTTTTGTGCGGGAAAACAAGATGGGCAGGCCGATGAAGGTCGCCCATCAATGGTCCGCAGACTTTGTCGAGGGCAAAGGCAGCGGCTTGATCTTTCTCTTGCACGGCAGCCCAGGGGTGGGGAAAACCTTTACGGCAGAGTGCATCGCCGAGTACGTAAGACGACCCTTGATGGCTCTGACATCGAGCGACATTGGAACCGATCCGATCCAGGTCGAGAGAAACCTCGAGAGAAACTTCAAAACCGCAACGAGCTGGGGAGCGGTGCTGCTCATCGACGAGGCCGACGTCTTTATGGAGCGACGTTCCACGCAGGACCTGGTCCGCAACAGTCTAGTGGCTGGCAAGTGCTCCCCCCCCCGCCAAGCTAAACCTGGGCTTTTTCCTCTGGCAAGCCATCTCTGACAAGCCATCCCACATCCAGGCTTCCTCCGCGCCCTCGAGTTCTACCGCGGCATTCTGTTCCTGACCACCAACCGCGTCGGATCCTTTGACGACGCCTTCATCTCGCGCATCCACGTGCAGCTGCGCTACCCGCCCTTTAAAGACGAAGAACGCCAAAAGGTGTGGCGGACCTTTATCTCCAAGCTCCAGCGCGACCGCGGCGACACCATGCGGCTCAACCTGAATGCACAAGAGTATATCGAGGGCAAAGAGATCCGGGACTTGGAGTGGAACGGACGGGAGATACGGAATGGCAAGTTTTCAAGTTTTCAAGTTTTAGAGTTTTACGACGAAGCATCGTCTCTTGAATAGAGAGAGCTCAAAGAGACTGACTCGAATTCCCAGCTTTCCAAACCGCCGTCGCCCTCGCCGAGTTCGAGTCGGAGCTGGACGCCGACGGCAGGATCGTGGTCAAGCACGACCATCTCAGGTCGGTCGTGGAGCTGTCGCGCGACTTCAAGAGCTATCTCAAGGATCTGCACCAGGGAGACGAGGCGAAGCGTGCGCTGAGGTATTCAGAAAGGATGGACAGTCACGATGGGAGTAGGAGATGAGGGTCATTTTGTGACCCGCAGAACGTGTACGGTGTACCCCAAGAGGATGAAAGCTCACACTGCAAGAGAGAAGCCCCCCCACAATTTGCTTTTACTTGGCGGGGGCAGGACGGCGGTCATGTCCGAGGACGCAAGGGATGTCATACTGTTGGTTGTGCTTCTGCAGCTCTGCTCGGTAGCAGCAGCTCGAGGCACAACCAATTACCAGGGCCGCACGGCTAATCACGCATCATGTGTGACAAGATTTGCCAAGTGGATAACAATACTAAGCAACAAACAGGGCCATGACTGATGGGCCGAGAAAAGGGATGAGAAAACAAACGTCGCCGTGTCGTCACTTTTTCACACCAAAGGACAAAGCCCATTCGGGGGGAAAATCGAGTACTGGTTTATGCCGGGATGGCAACAATGGCAAAAGTAAGGTGCAGACACCTAAAAGCAACTCGAGATGCACATAAAGAGCATCTCTACGGTCGGGTCGCCATTGTTCTTTGCCTTGCCCTACCTGCTTTGCAGACGACACACACACACCCACAAAAACCATCCAAACAAAATGGCAACAAACACATGCACGACCTTTGTCATGGCCGGCCCCACCGCCGACGACGGCTTCAGTCCCAACCTGCTGGCGCTGATACAAGACCACGCTCACGAATTCTCCGCAGCGCAAATCATCCTCATCACGAACGGTCTGCTGATCCTCGCGGCGACCCTGCTGCTGCACCACCTCGCCGCCCGAGATCCAGCCCCGGATCCCCTACATCGGCCACGTCCTCGGCGCCGCGACCAGCCACACGGCCTACGCGCAGCGCCTCAGCGCCGCGCACCCGACCAAGCCCGTCGCGACCTTGCACCTCGGCGCCACGAAATGCTACGCCGTCTTCCACCCGGCCCTGCAGCACGCGCTCATGCGGTCCCGCGCCGTCAAGTACGACGAGTACCCGCCGGGCGCCGTGCCGGCCGGCTTCGGCGTCGACCCGCGCGTCATGGCCGTGCTGAGCCGGCCCGACCTGGCCGCGCGCTACATGCACGAGGCCGCCGGCATGCTGGGCGGCGAGCCGCTGCGCCGCATGGAGCGCCGCGCCTTTGCGCACCTGCAGTCGCGGCTCAACGCCCTGCCGCGCACCGCCGCCACCGCCGACAGCCTCTACGTCTGGCTGCGCGACGCCATGAGCATGGCGACGGCCGAGGCGCTGTTCGGCGAGCACAACCCCTACCGCACGCGCGCCGCCGCCCGCGACCCCCTGTCACTATTCCGCGACCAGTGGACCTTTGAGCGCAGCCTGGGCCGGCTGCTGCTGGCGCGCGGCTCGGCGGCGGCGCGCGTGCTGGCGCCCGCGGGCTGTCGCGCCAGGGACCGCGTGCACGCCGCGCTGGCGGGGTACTACGCGGCGGGGGAGGAGGCGCAGGGCGCGGCGGCGGTGGTGCAGGGGCGCGCGGCGCTGCTGCGGGAGGCCGGGCTGAGCGCGGCCGAGTTTGCGCCGCACGAGATCACCGCCATGCACGGCGCCACCAGCAACACCATCCCGACGCTGTTCTGGACCGTCGCCAACGTCTACCTCTGCCCGGAGCTGGTGGCCGAGCTGCGGGCGGAGCTGGAAGCCGCGGTGGAGCTGGCGCCGCTGCCGGGTGGAGCTGCAGATGCCAAGCAGCTCGTGCGCATCCGGCCGGCCGAGCTGGAGTCGCGCTGCCCCCTGCTGGCAGACTGCGTCCGCGAGGCGCTCAGGCTGTCGAGCCAGTGGATAGGCTGGCGGACGACGCACGCCGACGTGGAGATCTCGGCCGAGCAGAGCCCCGACGGCAGGCCGTATCTGCTCAAGCGCGGCGTGCAGGTCATCATGCCCGCCGGCATCACGCACCGGGCGCCGTCGGTTTGGGCAACGGCCACAGCGGACCCCGAGTCGTCCAAGGACGGCGGCGGCGGCAGCGTGGAAGAATTCGATCCGCGGCGGTTCGCGGCGCAGTCCAAGCACAAGATCAAGTCGACCAAGGGCGGGCTGGGCTACGTGCCCTTTGGGGGCGGGCCGTATCTCTGTCCCGGGCGCAACTTTGCCAACCACGAGATCTTGGGCTTCGTCGCCGCGCTGGTGCTCGGGTTTGACATTGTGGGGCTGAAACGAGACAAGGTCAAGATGCGCCCGGCCAGGATATACGAGGTGAGTGCAAAGCCGGCCAAGGGAGGCGATGGTGGCAGGGTGCAGATACAAAGAAGGAACAACTGGGAGCATGTGCAGTTTGAATTCGTATTTGCAAACTAGAGGGTTGCTTAAAACCATTGAGAGCTGTCCTGGGTTGTATACAAGTTCATGAGGTTGCTTTCTCATCCATGACCGCTATGGACCATGAGATGAGGGACAGCACCGGTTGGAGAACTGGGTCCTCTTTTCACAATTGTTTATACACTTCTATAGTGTAAAGTCGTTAAACCGGCCCAGCAAACACGACTCTAATACAAAATCTAGATCTCAAGTGAGATAGGCTAGGAAGAGTGACAGGGGCTTTGACGTACGTTGCACAGATTCGGTGTGGTGGGGGGGGGGGGGGGGGGGGGGGGGTCGGTCCCGAGGGTACAGAGGTCCCTCCGTACCATCACTGGGCCCTCAGTCGTAGGAGCCGCCGCTACCAGCTGCGACAGGCAGGCGACCGAGGCCAACAGAAACGACCTGAGACAGAGCATATTGCCAGCGAGAGGGGAGTCGTTGTGAAGGTTGGTAGAAAAAAGAAGTGTTTATATTGATCAAGTGTAATGTCAAAAGAATCCCAGTGTTTTTCTCGATTAGCGTGACGAGAAATGAGATGCTAGACTGATGGGTGATAATTGCTCCCAGCAGGCAGATCGCGGCTGCTTTATATCACCAAGAAATCGAGGATGCTTTACTGCTCAGAGTCAAACTAGCATGAGCCCGTGTCATTTCTAAAAACCAAGCCAACGATTAAGTTTTTGTGTGAAACCTCAGCCACTAGAACATCGTTTCGCTGCGTTTATCAATTGTTTCCAGATTCATATACGTGCAGAAGATGGTGGGACCGTGAATTTACATCGATGGAATCTGAATCAAGCGCTGGCCTAGATGGGAGAGAATGAGTCGGTATACTTGCAATTTTTGCTTCGAATCATGTGGTGCCGAAGAAACAAGTTATCATCACGTTGCTAGTGTTTTTCTTTGGAGTATAGTAATTTCTGTAAAATGTGTCAGCTCAAGTTTGGATGAGCATCCGTCAAGCGTAGGTTTTCACTATATCGAACCGCTACTTGTTGCCAGTGAACATTCGAATCAAGTGCATCATTTGCCGGCACGAACACACAAACCACCACATCACCTCTGGCCGCATTGTTGCTGTCAACGAATCCGTATAAAAGAAAACCCGGCAAATCCAACGGCTTTTGTAGAACCTACGATCAATTCACACCAAAACCAGATAGCACTCACAGGTCCAAAACACCGGGCCTTGCAGGGAATCCGTACACATTCACAGTCCCAAAGCACAACGAGAATGGGAGATTCAGAGACCGTTCTCATAGGCGTTCTCGTTCCCGTCGTCGCCGCAAGCATCCTCCACCATTCATGGGTCAGACCCACCTTTGTTAGCGATTCACACCCAAACACACCAATAAGCTTAACAGCTGAAGAATTTTCGCCCTCCGGGCGCTGGTCGTCATGGCCTCACCAGAGGTCTCAAACCGCCGCGCGCGCCCGCAGAGCACGCCGCAGGCTTTGCCGCAGGGCCAGGCCGAGTCGGGACACGTATCTCTCGACACGCGCACCGCTAACGCGCCTCAGCCGGCTGGCCGCGGAAGGTACTCCAGCCTCCCGGCCCTGGCCATCAAAACACTGCAGCAGGAGTTGGAAAACGTGGAAACAGTCGGCAGCTGGCTCGAAGAGGTCTTTGCAGCCAAGCTCGAAAGTTTACAGGCCCCGGAGGACGCCGCGCTTAGGAGAATTGTTTTTGAACTTGACGACGTGATCAGCGGCTGGTTCCTCAGTCGCACCCTCCCTGAAAAAGAGCGTTCACGCTCCCCGTCGCGTTCGCCGACCAGTTCCAGCGAAAGGCGCAGCATTTTAATTACGAGGACGGGCACGGCGTCGTCGGCCTCTAAAGGCAGAGGCACGCCCACTAACAAATCGGTCACATGGGCCGAGCGAGCCGCCACGCCACCAGCGGCGGCCCCAACGCAAATTTTAACCCCGGCCACGCGCTCGTACCCGATACGTACGACGCCCGGCAATACACCTGACAGCTCCGCAACTCCCTCCCAATCGGGCCGGGACCGCTCCCAAGCCCCGAAACGTTTGACAGAACAGCCGTCCAACCGCATCCTGATCCGCGTAAATGACAAATTGCGGATGGTGACGAGGGAGCCATACGCGGTAACGACCAAACTGGCCGAATTGGTCTCGGTGCCACACAGTGAAATCCCAAACGCCAAGCGTACCCCCACGGGCTGGGGTGTTACGGTGGCCTCTGAGGAAACACGGCAAAAACTCCTCAACCCCAGCGCGGTCAAGGCCATTATGGACGCATTGGACGCGCGGGAAGTCACTGTCCCGACAACCTGGCACACATACGCCGTCTCTGGAGTGCCCCGAACGCTCAATTGCCTGGACGGAAGAAAGGACGTACATAAGGTAATCCAGGAGGAGATTACCGTGGCAGCAGGCCAGCAGCCAGTCAACTGGTATATTTCCAAACATGGTTACGACCCACATACGGCTGAGGGCACGTGGATAGTGTCCTTCCTTTAACCCGTAAAACCCTTTCAGCTTTTTGGAGTGTCGAAACGTGCGCGGAAGGTTGAAAAATCACGCAAAATTACACACCACCACGACGGTTGCCAGGGATATTGCGAAATACGTCGCTGCGTACGGCAAGCGCGTTGCGGCATATGTGGTGAAGCAAAACATGCGACAGAGGAAAAGCCGTGCAAAGCAGCCCCCAAATGCGTCAATTGCCACGGCCATTTCCCATCCGGATATAAGAACTGCCCTGCCCGACCTTTAGTGGTAAATGGGAAGTTTGAACGACCTTCACAGCGTAAATTAAAGGGGATCCGCAGAATCGGACGTGCCAACCGTGCCGCGATTATCAACGACCGGGCTGAGGCGGCCCGCCGAGAGCCAGCACCTGCAATCCCGGTCCTAAACACCACATCGCAGCATTCGCAAACCTCGAGCTCCCGATCGAGCATTTCAAATAAAAGAGCGCGGCCATGCGAGGCGGCAGGGGCGGACATCCGCAACTTCCTGCAGGCTGAACAGGAACGTGTGCACGACGAAATCGTTTGGGCAGCCGAAATGGAGGAAGACGCAGCGGCTGCCGAAATCTGCCCCGCTGATGTAATAGACTTGGAAGCAACCCATCGATCGATATGACGAAATACTCGCTCGGCAATATGCAGCGGGAATGCCTCGACGTAGTTTGGGCCAACGTAGGTAAAAGGATGGGTGTGCATCTGAGCCTATTGGAGTTGTGCCACCAGAGAAAAGTGGACCTGGTTAACGTTTAAGAGCCATAGTGCGGGCTAAATACGACTACACAAACGCACCC
Source organism: Pyricularia oryzae 70-15 (assembly GCF_000002495.2). NCBI lineage: Eukaryota > Fungi > Ascomycota > Sordariomycetes > Magnaporthales > Pyriculariaceae > Pyricularia > Pyricularia oryzae. Next base: position 169,808 of record NC_017850.1, on the reverse strand, counting down.
GGGCTATAATGCTTTTGCGCCAGTGGACGAATGGCACGCCAACACTTACGAAGCCATGACTGGGCTCCGGCCCCGGGTGCTCACCTACGTCAAAAAGGGGGCCGCCCTAGGGGCCACACAACGACGGTTACCGCAGGGCCAAAATACGCGGGACGTACTCTGGCTCGAAATTAACGGAATATTGTTTATTAACGTATATAGGGCTCCGGGTACTGAGGCCGCGCTGGAAATGGTATGCAATACCGTGCCAAATGGACCCACGGTGCTAGGCGGCGATTTTAACGTAGCGGCTGCTGCATACCAGCCGGGCCGCGCAAACGCACGCGGAGGGGATCAACTGACGGCATGGGCGCAAGCCCAGGGGATGAGTTTTACAGGAAATATCGGCGTGCCCACCCACCGCGACGGGGGTTTACTGGATATGGTCTTTTCCAACCTCCCCAGCACAATAACTGTGGTTGACAGCAGTCTTTACATAGGCTCCGACCACGAATCCCTTTATACCACGCTGCGGACGCGCGGCGCCCCCCGCCCGGAGGCGGTCAACGTTTCGGTTAGGGACGACCGGCTACCAAAGTTCGCGGAGCTACTTGCTTTTGGCATGCAAGATATGCCGGACCCGGGATCCGCGGCCGATGGCTACGCATTGGACGCGTGGGTAGCTGAATTTACAACTTTATGGGAGCAAGTGACGTGGGTCGTGGGTACGCCGGCGGGAAAAAGGGACAGCTCGGCTCCCTGGTGGACCGAAAACTGCCAGCGGCTCTGGTCCGAATTCCAGCGGGTTAAACGGAGCGCTGTAAATAGGGCAGACGCCTCTGCCGAGGAAAAAGCCTATACGAAAGGGGTGCGGGCCGCGAAGCGGGAGTACTGGAGGCACCGGATCGACCAACTGCGCGACGATAAGGATTTGTGGAATATGGTGGGCTGGCTGGGAGCCGGACCACGCCTCCGGTCCCCGCCGCTGGTTATTAACGGCGAGCAAGTGAGCGAGCCTTTAGCAAAAGCGGAAGCACTGCAACGGGAGGTGCTTGGCCGATTTTCGGCGGAGGATGACCTGCAGGGAGACCCCTTGGAGGCCTGGTCGGCGGACGAGGCTAAAATCCCTTGGGACACCCAGGTTAGTGCGGAAGAGGCGGAGCGCTCCTGCATTGGGGTTACGAGCACGTCCCCGGGCATCGACGGAATGACCGTCCGGCTACTAAAAGCCGGATGGGCTTCGTTGGCCGAGCCGGTGCGCAGGCTCTACCAACGTTGCCTGGAACTCGGACATTTCCCAGCGCCTTGGAAGAAGGCCGAAGTCGCGATGCTACCGAAAACGGGGAAGAAAGACCGGAGCAGCGTTCGATCCTGGCGGCCTATAGCCCTCCTCTCCTGCATCGGAAAAGGCCTCGAGAGGCTCGTTGCACGCCGGATAGCTTGGGCCATACACGACAACGGGCTCCTTAGCTGCACCCACGGCGGTGCCCTACCCAAACGATCGGCGACGGATCTGGTTTGTGCCCTCGCCCACGATATCGAGCAGGCTTTAGCTCGCGGGGAGGAAGTTACCCTTGTCGCATGCGACGTCCAAGGCGCCTTCGACGCCCTCCTCCATGGGCGATTAATACGGAAAATGCGGAGCCTTGGGTTTAGTAAAATGCTCCTCAGGTTCGTGATTAACTTTCTAAACGACCGCCAGGCCCGAGTCCGGCTGGAGGGTACGACCACGGGCTTTAGGCGGCTTGGGTGCGGCACCCCGCAAGGGTCTCCCCTTTCCCCGATCCTATATATGCTATATTTGGCGTATCTCGTCAAAAACGGTACGAAGTGGCGGTTGGCATACGCAGACGACGTGCTTACATGGAAATCGTCACCCTCGTTGGAGGAAAACGTACGTTGGCTGGAAGATAAACTCCGGGATATGCACGAAATTGCGGCGGAAGAGAAGATCCATTTTGCAGCGGAAAAGACAGAGGTGATCCATATCACTAAGAAAAGGCACGGTCGCAACCCGGAGTAGTAGTAGTAGTAGTATTAGTTAACGCCGGGCTCGGCCCGGCTTGTTAGCCGGCCGTTAGCAACCTCCCGAGGGGTATCTCGGCGCGCGTTCTATCTTCTTTATTTACACAGGGGGAAAACAAGGAGGGCAGAGGCGGATCGTGCCTGACCGGGTTCGGGCCCGGTCCTGCTTAGGGGGTTAGTTCACTGACGCGACCCCGTGCCTAAGGTGCACGGAGGGTTCGTCTGACGGCTTGTGCCGTGAAGTGTGGGTGAAAAGGCAGTAAGTCTATTCCTCGTCAGAGTTCGAGTCGTTTACGATCGGTGTCCCTAGGCGTAAAGTGCGTTCGTGGCGCGCGGGGCGCTGGCGGGCCGCTCTGGGGCGGGCGCTGAAGTAGTTGGTGGCTATCGAAAACGCCTGAAAGCTTGTCGGTTGCCCGAGGCTTGTCTGGAAGAATTTGCGGCGTTGGGCGCGGTCTGGCGGCCCGACCGGCCGGTCGTTGTCAGGCCACGGCCAGTTTCTCCACACCGCCCGCGAAAAGCGGCAGTGCACCGGGTGTTCAGGGGAGGTCCGCTTCCAGCACCAGGCACACGAGGTGTTTGCATCCTGGTGGTTGAAACGGTCATGGTAGGCTTTGAAATCGCCGTGGCCGGTCCTCATGGCCAAATAATGGCCCAGTAGGGGTCTTGGCAAACGCAGTTCCTCGGGCTCCTTTCTCGGTGTGTATTGGAATTTCCATTCCCTATATGCGGGGGACCGTTCACAGAGTTCTTTACGCCACCAGTCCTTCTCTATATTCGAAAGAATGGCTCTGAGGACCGTGCCGGCACCGCTATACGTGGTTTGCTGAGCCCTCGGGTCTGGGTCCGGCGGTCCGGCGGAGCCGGCCTTGGCCAGCTCGTCAGCCCGGTCGTTTCCCGGGATTCCCTGGTGCCCAGGGCACCAACGGACCCGAACCTCGGTACCTTGTTTTCGGAGTAGATCGACAAGGTTATGGGACTCCAGAAAGGCCCATTGGGACGAACGCGGCGCGTCGCCTTTAAGACCCCAAATCCTTGCATTTCCTACAGTAAACTATAGTCACAGGGTTGGACCAGACCCTCTAACGGACAGGCCAGCTAGAGCCCTCCTAGTCGCTGGATACCCAGCCTGCCACGTAAATACAAGGTTTGCACCTTAAGCCTACCGCATCCACAAAAAGGCCTCTTGGTAGACCGACGCGCGCATCCGTCCTCTCCGGCTAAAATAGCGTCTCTTCCGCCTAACATGCCGACGACATCATCTGCCCCGGTGTACGTCCCTAGTGCGAGTAGAAAGCTTCGAAAAGCCGGCGACACCCCGTACATGTCCATCCACAGCTTAGTCCCCCGTTGGTTCCTGGGCTAGCCCAGCGCCACAATGTGGACATGAATGCAATCGAGTTCTTCCCGTCCTCCAGACCCGGCGCAGATTCCCAGTGCGAGTGAGAAGCATGGGGCGCCTCAGTCACACTATTCCACCACGGCCCACCGTCCACGGGGTGTACCAAGGGTGCGAACCAAGGCCGTGCCCACGTTTCTTGCTTCCCGTTACCCAAAGCCGTCTCCAGCAATGGGCCGACCACGTCTTGCTGTCGGGACCCTTTGGAGACTGCCGCGCCGGCACAGTGCTTCCGGTCCACGTACAACTAACCAACCCCCGTAACGGCACTACCTCCTCGCTGCAGGCAATCCCAGAAGGTGTGAGGGGGTGAGAGGGTGCCCTGTCGATTCGAAGAACCGTCGGGTGGTTCTCAGCCTAATTTCCCTTTCTTTTAAACCGTATTGTCTAGCCTTCCGGGGAAGGACGCCTGCCTTTCCGGCTGGCAAAGTTTTTTTTGTGCCACGCTGGCTCGCATCGCGAGATTGGGCCTTGTCTTGTGCGCCTCTATGCGGGTGGCGCGCCGAACCGCCGATCGGACTCTTCCTTCACCGCGATCAGTGGAAAACTCGTCAAAGGGGAGATCTGTCGATTATACATGGGTGTTGCGAGGAAAGGCGTTCCGTGTAGTGACGGTGCTTAGGGCGACAGGTTGAAGAGTTTTTCGTGTGTGCGCGCCTGTTAGGGCTACAGGCGGAAGTCCCGCGCAAACGTTAACAGCATGGTCCGTGCGCCCATACTGAAAATTTTGTGTACGGGAGAGAGTTGGCCACGTGGCCGAAAGGGCTGCCAAAGCAATGGCGGTCGCTGCCCACCTCAAGAGCTTTGGGGCAGTAAGATACGGACCGCCTGCGGCTGCACTTCGCAAGGCAGCGGTGGCATGCGTGGGTTCCTCGGCCACCTACGCAGCCGAGGCATGGTACAACCCAGCGCACAAGCAAAGAGGACTCCTCAAAGCATTGAACAAACCGCTGGTTTTAGCGGCACGGGCAATCCTCCCGGCGTATAAAACCACCCCCTCGTCCACTGTTCTCAGGGACGCAGGACTACCCTCGGCCCGCGTCGCGCTGGCCCACACCCGCCTGAAATACGGCGCCCGACTAAGGCTCGCGGACAAGGGGCACCCCCTTGTCAGCCGCCTGCGTGAAACACCTCGTGCCCGCAACTCGGGCCATTCGGCCACGACCCTGCAAACGGCTGCACAACTTCTCCCGCGGATCCGGAGACTGGAGTTGCGCGCACCTCGCAATGCCCCGGATTCTCGCACTGACCCCACCGGAGGAGTCCCGAAAGAGGAAGCGGCCCGCCGCTTTATCGAATGGCTGGACATGGTATCACCTGACGATATCGTGGTATATACGGATGGTTCGGAAAAACACGAAAACAACTGCGTCCAAATAGGGTACGGATGGGCCGCTTTTAGGGCGGGCCTGGAATTTGCCGCAGGCTCCGCATCTATTACGCCGGAAAGCCACGTTTTCGACGCCGAGGCAATTGGCGCCCTAAAAGGGCTACAGGCGGCAGCCAAGGCCCAGCCAGGCGCCCGGATTTGGATTTGTGTGGACAGCACCTCGGTTATTTGGGGTCTTAGAGGCGACGCGCCGCGTTCGTCCCAATGGGCCTTTCTGGAGTTCCATAACCTTGTCGATCTACTCCGAAAACAAGGTACCGAGGTTCGGGTCCGTTGGTGCCCTGGGCACCAGGGAATCCCGGGAAACGACCGGGCTGACGAGCTGGCCAAGGCCGGCTCCGCCGGACCGCCGGACCCAGACCCGAGGGCTCAGCAAACCACGTATAGCGGTGCCGGCACGGTCCTCAGAGCCATTCTTTCGAATATAGAGAAGGACTGGTGGCGTAAAGAACTCTGTGAACGGTCCCCCGCATATAGGGAATGGAAATTCCAATACACACCGAGAAAGGAGCCCGAGGAACTGCGTTTGCCAAGACCCCTACTGGGCCATTATTTGGCCATGAGGACCGGCCACGGCGATTTCAAAGCCTACCATGACCGTTTCAACCACCAGGATGCAAACACCTCGTGTGCCTGGTGCTGGAAGCGGACCTCCCCTGAACACCCGGTGCACTGCCGCTTTTCGCGGGCGGTGTGGAGAAACTGGCCGTGGCCTGACAACGACCGGCCGGTCGGGCCGCCAGACCGCGCCCAACGCCGCAAATTCTTCCAGACAAGCCTCGGGCAACCGACAAGCTTTCAGGCGTTTTCGATAGCCACCAACTACTTCAGCGCCCGCCCCAGAGCGGCCCGCCAGCGCCCCGCGCGCCACGAACGCACTTTACGCCTAGGGACACCGATCGTAAACGACTCGAACTCTGACGAGGAATAGACTTACTGCCTTTTCACCCACACTTCACGGCACAAGCCGTCAGACGAACCCTCCGTGCACCTTAGGCACGGGGTCGCGTCAGTGAACTAACCCCCTAAGCAGGACCGGGCCCGAACCCGGTCAGGCACGATCCGCCTCTGCCCTCCTTGTTTTCCCCCTGTGTAAATAAAGAAGATAGAACGCGCGCCGAGATACCCCTCGGGAGGTTGCTAACGGCCGGCTAACAAGCCGGGCCGAGCCCGGCGTTAACTAATACTACTACTACTACATAAACGCCCGCTCGCTCTCCGCAAACAGCCATGACAGGGGAGCGGTCGGGGGTGGCATGCAACCTTGGGACTGGGACGCGGACGCCCGAACAGGTTGCGAAGGGGCGTCAGGGAGATATTACCCGACGAAAAGATGAACTGTAGTAAGGATTGCCTGGATTGTCGGGAGAACGTGGAGAGCCTGGAGGATCGGAATAAGCTGGAGAGCCTGGGCTGTGTAAATAAGCTGGAGAGCGTGGAGTATCGGGATGAGCTGGAGAGCCTGGAGTGTGGGAAGAACCTGGAGGGTCTGAGATGGCGCCAATTTCATATTTGTTGCCAGGATTAACAACCAGGACATAACGGGGAGGACTCCCAGGAGGGAGGGCAAAAGAAGCGGCAGCAAGAAATGTAGTGGTCAAAAGAAATTCAAGCTGCATCGTTGCGAGTCGTCTATAATTGTTATCTTAACGTTGCTAATAATGGTGTAGTAAGGATTGCTGCCAAGTGCTTCTGCAACTCTAGCCATTATAACCTCCCTGGGCGAAACTATTAAAGAAAAGGAAGAGAACAGGCCAGGACATTAACAGTACAAGTGGCTTTTCGGTGGAGAAAAAAGAAAAAAGAAAAAAAAAGGAAAAAAACAAATTAATAAGAATTACTCTAGTGGGAGGGGTAAAAATCAGTCCCCCGGTACACTGTTCGCTGGTATGGACTTGTGGGCTTTGCCGGCTTCGGTAATAGTTTTGAACAAAAAAAAAGTATATTCGGTGATTTCCGCGGACAATTAAGTTAATAAAGGCCCACGTCAAAGCACTGGTGAAGAATTTAAAGCTTATTTCACTCGACTTTTTTCAGATTAACAAAAGTTATAAATAGCTTTTTCATAATTCGTTTTTGTTAAATATATAAAATATAGGAAGGTTGGCTATTAATCCCAAAAATGCCAAATTCAAATTAAATGGCGGGAATTCTTTTATATTACGGTCGTTTGTAGGCATATAATTCAATCGTTTTTAAAAAAAGAAAATTAATAAACTAAATCTTTTTTCCAGGTTTGGAACATTAAAATTAATACGGAGGGCTGCGGTTTTATAATTACGTATTCCGGGCTATTTTTGGAAAATGGAAATGTTATAACAGTAAATTTTATTTATATAATGACCCAATTAGTAAAACACCGGTCATTTTTAATATAATATATACAATTCGGCGTTTCTGTAATTATAATTTTAAAACTTTTATTAATTCGTTTTACCCCCGCCCCTTGCATTAATATAAACCAATTGTGGCGCGTTAATCCATATATTTTTGGGCCATATATTATAATGGCATTATAATATCGTGTGAACAAATCCCTCCCCTATCAACATACGTTTATGCGTGGGTTTTCATCAATTTAACTGTTCGCGAGGAATTTTAAATATTTGAATTTATTCTTTTGTAAAAAAAAAGAAAAATATTAACGTTGCGTACCCCCTGTTCGGCACCCCCCCTGTTCGGCACCCTGAAAATCTAACAACGAAATGCCTACTTTTATAAACTGATTTAAATATAAAATTATCAACGGACAAAAATACAATCGTTTTCACGCTTCTCCGGTTCATTAACCTCTTCTTCATCAGCTAAAGGTTCCAAATTTTCTATATCATTTTCCTGCAATCCAATAATGTTCTGTTTGTTAACCAAAAGCTCGTTTGGATCCGGAACCACCCTCCTCCTTTTAACCGGCCGTATTGCCTCCAGTTGTGCTTCCAATAAGCTGATTTTTTGCTGGGCGCTAGCCAAAAGGGTATCTTTGGCTTCGAAGCTTTTTTGGACTTTTGCAAATAAAAGACGTGAAGTAGCGTTGGTTTTGTTGGATTGGGAAAGTTTTTGCAGTTGAAGTCGGATATCTCGGGTCGTTTTAGGGGTTTTCCAAATAAGTAAAGACGGGTCGTTAATTTTTTGGGCTGGGCTTTCCGGTGTTTTATCCCTTTGCAAACCGTTGTTTTTATTTTTTATAACGTTGGCGTTGCTATTTTCTAACAAAAAAGGGCTTAAAAGTGGTTTAACCAAGTTTACCGGCCATAACCCCGTTGTACGCCAACCAGATTGAATGGTTTTTGCTATAAATGCTTTTAATCTGGCTTTTCGATAACAAAGTAGGAAATTTCGTTTTCCAATAACTGTTAAACAGCAAAATTGGCTAACAAATCCAAGTTGACGTCGATAAGCTTCTTTTAACGGCCCAAAAACCGATAGATCCAATGGTTGAAGAACGTGTGACGAATGAGGGGGTAAATATAGGAGTTGAATATTATTTTGCAAGCAAAGAAGCATAAATTCGTCCGTTATATGTGATCCATGGCCATCCAAAACTAATAACCGCTTTTCAGGGGTTAAAGGTTGGGTATACGGAATAAACACCTTTTTTAACCATTCGATAGCCGTTTGGTTATTTGTCCACCCGTTTTCGGTTGCATGAAATTGCCAATTATCGAAAGGGCTTAAATCCGTGGGAAACCATTGTTGTTGTACGTTTTTTCCCTTAAATATAACGAGGGGAGGGAGGGCAACGCCCGTAGCCGATATACATTCGATTATAGTCGTCCAACCACGCGTTCCGGGCTCTTTTCGTTGCAACGGCCGGATCCCGTTAAGCCCTAATACTAGGCCATTAGATCCTTTGCCTTCCATTATACCGGTTTCGTTCATATTCCAACGGTTTTCCGGTTTAATAGCGTTAATAACCGGGTTCGTAATATAAAGCCACCAAGATTTAATTACCTCCGTAGTAGCGCCATTAACCCGGGCGTTATCTATTCGACGGGGCCTTTGGGTTTTAAGGATTGGATAACGAGCCAAAAAACGAGTTATCCAACGTTTTCCAAGGCCTTTTGTCTCTCCGGCGGCTTGAAGAATTCGTTCGGCAAAAAAGCGTAATTCTTGATGCGTTGGCGGAAGCCCTAAAGCTGTTTGGGTAAGTACCCAATCAGCCAAATGCTTTTCCTGCTCCGTGGAAAGCCTTTGAAAAGGGCTTTGTGCTTTTTTATAAGGTTGAGAACCTTTAAGTCGACTTTGAAGTGTAGACCTAGGTATTCCCCATTTTCGGGAGGTTTTTGCAATTGGATTGCCATTATTGACGTCGTTAATTGCAGATATAAGCTGTTTTTCAGTATATTGCTTCATTGGAAAATGGAGAATTAAAATCAGAAAAAAGTAAATCCAAAAGTGACAGATTCATCGAGATATTTATAATAGAAGTTGGAGGATAAAAATAAAAGTGTTGTTATTTTTGGGTGCCGAACAGGGGGGGTGCCGAACAGGGGGTACGCAACGTTATCGTTCCTGGAAAAATTAGGATGGAGAAATCGAAAATCCAAGCGGTAAAGGAATGGCCTCAACCACAGAACGTAAAAGACGTTCGGGCATTCCTCGGATTCGTGAACTTTTACAGAAAGTTCATTAAGGGATACGGCGCGATTGCCACCCCATTGACCAACATGACCAAAAAAGATTTAGAATTCCAGTGGACGGAATAGACACAACAGGCCTTTGAACAGCTACGAGACGCAGTAGCCAGAGAACCAATCCTCAAGATACCAGACCCAACGAAACCTTTCGAAGTCGAGACCGACGCATCGGATTATACGATCGGAGGACAATTTAGTCAGCGAGACGAAGAAGGACGGTTGCATTTTTGCGCCTTCTTCTCACAAAAATTACATGGACCAGAACTCAATTACCAAATTTACGACAAAGAGCTTATGGCCATTATTCGAGCATTTGAAAAATGGAAACCACAGTTATCCGGAACTAAACACGAGGTGTTAGTTTACACGGACCATAAGAACCTAACCCATTTCACCACTAGCAAAATGTTGAACAAACGACAAATCAAATGGTCAGAATTCCTGTCAAAATTCCATTTTAGGATCATCTACCGAAAAGGAACAGAAAACGGCAGGGCCGACGCCCTCAGCCGAAGACCAGATCACGAGAACATAGTGCCAGAGGAAATACGGGTTATTTTCACCACAGACGGAAACGGAAACCTTTTACCAGCACACCGGAGCTTTATGACAACAAATACGGTAACCACACCAGAAGAAATACGGAAGATCCACGGAAACAAAACCCACGAACACCAAGGAATTTCCAAAATATGGAAACGGCTAAAACAGCATCACAATTTCAAAGGAACACGACAAGAAGTACGAGAAGCCATTAAGGACTGCGAACTTTGTGCCAAGAGCAAGTCCGCAAGACATAGGCCTTACGGACTCCTATAACCCTTACCAGCCCCCAGCAAGGCATGGCAGACCATTACAATGGACTTTATCGTCAAGTTACCTCCTTCGGAAGAACCACTCACTAAGACCAAGTACGACAGCATACTGGTTATAGTGGATAAGTTTACCAAATACGCCTACTTCCTACCATATAAAGAAAGCAGCAACGCCGAAGAAATCGCCTACACATTCCTACGAGTGATTGTCAGCAATTACGGACTTCCAGAAAGCATTATCACAAACAGAGACAAGCTCTTCACATTAAGATTTTGGAAATCCCTAATGGAACAGCTAGGAACAGACCACAAATTATCCACAGCATTCCACCCACAGACGGACGGACAAATAAAGCGAGCCAACCAAACACTGGAACAATACCTAAGATGCTATGTGAACCACAAGCAAGACAATTGGGTACGGTTATTACCCACAGCACAGTTCGCTTATAACAGTTTAAAAAACGAAAATACCAAGACAACCCCGTTCTACGCCAATTATGGATTTAACCCTACAGCGTACGGAAAACCAAGAACCACGACTACGGCACCGCGAGCCGATAAACAAGCGAGCGAGTTACGACAATTACACAAAGAACTCCAGCAGGAACTAGAGTTCGTACGAAAAAAGAATAATGAAATACGCCAATCAGTATCGGATGAAGGGACCATCCTTTAAGGAGGGAAATAACGTTTACCTCATTCGACGCAACATTAAAACACAAAGACCTAACAGCAAGCTCGATTTTAAGAAGCTTGGACCTTTTAAAATTAGCAAGAAAATCAGCGACACCAACTACAGATTATTATTACCAGACACCATAAAAATTCACCCCACATTTCACGTATTACTACTGGAACCAGCACCATACGGCACCAGCACACAAGAAACGATCGAAATCGACGCAGAACAAACCTACGACGTTAAACGAATATTCGACCACAGACGAAACCACGGCAAAACAGAGTACCTTGTTAAATGGGAAAACTATGGGCATAAAGAAAACATTTGGGAACCCCTTAACCACCTCCAGGATTGCCAGGAACCGCTCCGCCAATACTATCAGGAATTGGATCTGCGAGCAAGTCAGCCAAGAAAAAAAGGACGACCTAAGAAAGCACCACCTACCATTCCCAGAAGTTAAGGGCCGACCAGGACTCGAAACCATACCACCAGACGAACCTACAAAAAAACAATTAATATGCAATACAAAACAAAAACACCAGAAAAACGACGTACCAACGGAATGTTGCGCAAAAACATTCATCTCATCCAACAACGAAGGATTCAGAGGACCCATCGGGAAAGTCGAATTCCAGACAAAATTGGAATCCGGAAGAAGCGACTCCAAGGACATTTTAGGCAGGACTTCGGTTGATCGTCGACGCTCCTCCTGTTCCGCCTCCTCACGCTCCACCCGATCCAATTCCTCCAAGTCATCAATTCCGCGAGACACAGCTCGCATCATCTTTTCAAACCACAGTTTCTTTTGTTTTCGCAGACGAAGCAACTTCGCCTGCTGCACATGGATCTGCTCCTCAAGCGCCTCGACCTCCGCATCCAATTTCGAGTGCTGACGACCAATGTGACGGATTTGAGCAGCGGACAGACCCAACACGTCACACCCAGAGCGATTGGAACGAACACATTCCACACAGCGAGCAGAATCCTGAGGAGATACCTGACAAGACGCTGCGCCTTTGGCACGGCAGGGACTGCAGGAAGGCATTTCAACGGTATCCGTCGACAACAGGGAAGAAAGAAGGGCGTGGCGACGTTCTGTCGACGAACGACCAGATTTTGGTTTGGCTACACGACTAGACATGGCGCAAGAGAGTTAGCCAGGAAGGAAGGAAAACCAGAACAGGGATCAAGGGAGTACGGACTATTTAAAGGCCAAAGGGACTTGGCCAAAGGAGAGGAGACCTGATGTTACGACCAGACAGTTGGGCCGGTACCAGGGAGGCCAGGTGGGGTCACACCCCTCCTGACGACACCCGCCCAGAGAAATCACCGACCGGCAGAAAGAGGATTACATAAGAAGGAATCACGTGACCTCACGTGATTGCCAAGAGAGTGATCTCAGTGATCATTGAGGGATCACAACAGATCAAGGGAAGTGATCTCTGCGATCTGTGACAGATCAGGAGAGATCACATTCGGAACATAGTCTATATAAGGCACGCTCATTACCATGTAGATAGATTCGATTCTAGGATTGCTTAGCAGCAATCAAACTCTAGTTAACCTCAATATTTACTTGAGGACGATCATAACTTCACCCCCAGTCATTGAGAACCCCAGTTACCCAGTCAGACGCTCAGTTGCTTCAACCCACTGTACTTTACCCTAAGAACAGGTTACCCCGATACCTTGATCGTAACACCCGGATATAATTATTCCACCGCAAATTTGGCCTATTATAAAACCGGTTTCGTTAAAATTGTAAATGTCGCAATTGTGGATATTATATTTGGTTTTTATATTGGCTACCAATCGAAACCACGCGTTTAACGCGTTAAAATTTTCGTATAAAACCTTTTAAAAGTCGTAAACGCGAAAAAAACGCGTTTTTAATTTTATACGTCGTTGGATAAAACGATTCGCCCAGCGAATCCCGACCGGTCGCGCGTTCCGCGCAGCGAAAATATAATCGGCCATTGCGGCCACGTTAACGATTTAAGGCGGAAACTTTCGGAAATCCAGGTCCAAAATATATTAAATAATTATATTTTTTTTCGTTTTTTGTTAATTTTTAAATGCCAGGCCGACAATTAACCAAAAAAACCATTCCGTTTATTTTGTCGCGGAATATTAATTCCGGTACACCGAAAATTTTTGCAGCAGTTCGACGATTAATTATTCGGGCCGATTGAATAATTTTAATAATAAAAAATAATTGTCACAGACCTGAAGGACAGCCACTGGGCTGTCGCTTAGTCATGACCCCTGTCACGTGAAGGCGCGAGGGCCGAGCGCCTCGCGCGCGTATATCTACGCGAAATCTCTGCAGTCTCCGATATGTAGCTCCTCGAGCTACGTCTTCGTCAACAACCACCTGCTACCCTGTACCTGGAAGACTAGATAGCCAATATACTCTGTCCTGTTACCTGATCGCCCGCACCTACCTGTCCGCCCTGCCTGCCCGTGACATTACGTAGCTCCTTCATTAGGTGCCCGCGATGCCTGCGTCACTGCAACCCCCGATCTTAACCGATTCGACCGAGGAACTGATCGAACACCTACAAGGACACCCTGAACAATGGGTGTCTTACATCTCCGATTCCTACCAAAAGCTGCAACTATTGCACGATAGCAACGTCCGCCTGAACTCCTGCCTAGAAATGCAGGAAGCCGAGACCCAACGCGCCCGCGCCGAAACGGACCGTGTCCGCGACAAGGCGCAGGCCGACATTCTGGCCATGGCCATGGAAAAGGCCTCCGCCATAACCTCCCGGGATGCCGCTTTCGCCGAATTAGAGAAAACACGGTCCGAACTGAAGGAAGTTCGGACCGTAACGCTACCCACGGTACACATAACCACCCCCGCCCCAACTACCAACACGCCTGTTAAACCCCTTATGGTTACTCCTATGGGAACGACTCCGCCGCCTGCTTCCGAACATCCCGCCTCCGCCCGCCTTTCTGAACGACTTCCAGACCCCGATAAATTTACGGGCGCCCGCTCCGACCTCCGCCGCTTCGCCACCCAAATCCGGGGGAAGATGACCTCAAACAAAGACCGCTTCCCCAACCCCGAATCACGCCTGATTTATATAGCCGGTCGACTGTCCGGTAAAGCGTACAACCTGATCCTGCCCAAAATGGTCGGAGGCACACCCCAATTCGGAGATTATACGGATCTCCTCCAATACCTAGAGGAGGCATTCGGGGACCCCGACCACGTCCAAAACGCACAAAACAAACTATATGCCCTGAAGCAGCGGAACGTAGATTTCGCCGAGTATCTGTCGGAGTTCCAACGCCTGTCTTTGGAAGGAGAAATGCCGGAGGATGCCCTCCCCCCTCTTTTATTCCAGGGAATATCGGAAGAGCTCCAGGACATGCTCCTCCACAACCCCGCCCCATCTCGCCAATACCACGAATTCACCCGACACCTGCAAAGCTTGGATAACCGCTACCGCCAGCACCAGCAGTATAAAAATAGACAGACACGTACCCCTCGGGCCGCAGCGCCCCCCGCGCGCGCGGCTCCCCGAACCCAACCCGACATACCGCGGGCCGCCCCCAAGCCAAACGCGGAGCTCCCGCTTAACGACCCTATGGACCTGAGCAGCCAACGCCGCCACAACCGCAAGGAAAACATGCTATGTTACCGTTGTGGATCCCAAGAACATTTCGTTGCCAAATGCCCGGAACCGGATACCCGCCGCACGCGGCTGCACCAGGCCGGAATCGAACGATCCAGGTCCAGGTCCAGGTCCCCGCGCCAAATACAAACCAAACTCCCTAAAAACCCCCGCCGCGGCTCGGACGCCAGCCGCTCCAGCAGCCGAAGTTCGAAAAACGGAGCCCGCCTGGGATAAGTCGCCCCCAGGCCGCCAAGGCCGCGCATAGACCGCCGGCGATCCGCATCTCTGCCGCCGCCGTTCACGGGTTCCCCGTTGAAGAGGAATATAACCAACGATCCGACCTGATGATCCTGCCTGCCGAACTGACAGTGGGGGGCCAAAACCTCCCAACCTATGCCCTCACCGATTGCGGTGCGGAAGGAAAATGCTTCCTCGACCAAGGATGGGCCGAAGAACGCCAACTACAAATGTATCCGCTGCGAAACCCATTCGACATCGAAGTATTCGACGGAAGGACCGCCGAAAGTGGGAAGTGCACCCATTATGTCCGAGGACAATTGAGAATCAAGGACCACATCCAGAAAAACGCGCTGTTCTTCGTCACACAGCTAGCCCACTACCCCATTGTGCTAGGAATGCCTTGGCTAAAGCAGCACGATCCAACGATTGGATTCGCGTCACACGTTATTACGTTTGACAGCGACTATTGCCGCCGACACTGCAATATGCCCGACAAACCGGAGAAGGTTAAAGCTTTACACGCCGTACCAAAAAAAAGCCGCCCCCAGTACCAGGCTGACCGACCGCCGTCCCTCCGCGAAATGGATATCGCCCCTATCTCCCTGCAAGCCGCGAGCATGTACGCCCGCCGCCGATCCTGCCGACTGTACGCCGTAACCTTGAAACAGATTGATGAGGTCCTAGCCGCCGACCCCCAAAATAGGAACGGGCCGACCCTGCCCGAAACAATCCGGGAATTCGCGGACGTATTTTCCCCGCAAGAAGCCGAGAAGCTGCCCCCACACCGACCGTCCGACCACCATATCCCGCTTATAGAAGGAAAAACGCCGCCGTTCGGCCCCCTGTACGCCATGTCCCGCGAAGAGCTGATAGCCCTTAAGGAATGGCTGACCGCAGAGTTGAGAAAAGGGTTTATCAGACCCAGTTCGTCATCCGTCGCCTCGCCCGTTTTGTTCGTGAAGAAGCAGGGAGGAGGGTTGAGGTTTTGCGTGGATTACCGCGCGCTGAATAACATTACCGTAAAAGACCGTTACCCGCTGCCGCTAGTCCGAGAGACCCTGAACAACCTGGCCGGCATGAAATTCTTCTCGAAAATCGATATCGTTTCCGCTTTTAACAATATTCGGATTAAAAAGGGGGAAGAATACCTGACGGCATTCCGCACGAGATTCGGCTTATACGAGAGCCTAGTCATGCCTTTCGGGCTAACGGGAGCCCCCGCGACGTTCCAGAGATATATAAACGACTCCCTGCGCGAATACTTAGACGTATTTTGTACAGCCTACCTGGACGACATTTTGATTTATAGCCGCACCCGAACAGAACACGAAGAACATTTGAAACTCGTACTGGAAGCCCTGAGGAAAGCCGGGCTATACGCCAACGCCGCGAAGTGCGAATTCTTCGTGACGGAAACCAAGTTCCTGGGCCTGCTGGTCGGCGTCGAAGGCGTAAAAATGGACCCTGAAAAAATCACCGCTGTCCTGGACTGGCAAACACCCAAAAAGCTTACTGACGTACAAGCATTTTTGGGGTTTGGCAACTTTTACCGGCGCTTTATCCGAGATTTCTCAAAGATCGTAGCCCCTTTGACGAGATTGACCAAGAAAGACGTCGCATTCGAATGGAATAGCGCCTGCGAAACCGCCTTCCGACTGCTGAAGAGAAAGTTTACCGAAGCCCCCGTACTGGCGCACTTCGATTGGGAAAAGGATGTGATCCTGGAGACCGACGCTTCCGATTATGTTTCTGCGGGAATATTGTCACAATACGGCGACGACGGAATACTCCGCCCCGTCGCGTTCTTTTCGAAAAAACACACAGCTACCGAATGCAATTACGAGATTTACGACAAAGAATTGCTAGCCATTATCCGCTGTTTTGAAGAATGGCGCCCGGAACTCGAAGGGACGTCGTCCCCGGTCCAAGTAATTACGGACCACCGCAACCTGGAATATTTCACGACGACGAAAATGCTCAACCGCCGACAAGCCCGATGGGCCGAATTCCTGTCAAGATTTAATTTCCGTATCACCTACCGACCCGGGAAACAAGGAGCGAAGCCCGACGCACTAACCAGGAGGTCAGAGGATATGCCTGAGGAGGGGGATGAACGACTTAAGCACCAAACACAAGTCGTACTGAAAGAACACAATTTACCTGCCCGCCCCACCCGGTTACAACCCATAATCCGCCAAAACAAACCCCTATTGCCAAGACACCTGATAGAGCTACTAGACGCCGGATACGAATCCGACCCGATAACGCAATCTGCCCTAGAAGCGTTGAGGACAGGCGCCGACCGCCACCCCAAGCTGCAATTGGCCGAATGCGAAGAACGATCCGGCTATTTGTATTACCGCAATAGACTGTACGTACCCGATTCGAATAATCTGAAAGCCGAGATCCTGCGCCGCTGCCACGACTCCCCCGTCGCCGGTCACCCCGGCAAAGCAAAAACCTACGACCTGCTGTCCCGAGAATATTACTGGCCCGGAATGCTACATTACGTATCATTATGGGTAAAGAAATGCCAGACCTGCCGCCGAATCAACCCGTCCCGCGAAGGCCACCAGGGCCTCCTGCGACCCCTGCCCACTCCTGAACGCTCATGGCAACACCTGTCGATGGATTTTATCACACATTTGCCGCAAAGCAACGGCCACGACGCCATCCTAGTGGTCGTAGACCGCCTGACTAAGATGAGACACTTCGTCCCTTGTAAAGGGACCTGCAATGCCGAGGACACCGCCAACCTGTACCTACACCACGTATGGAAACTACACGGGTTGCCCCTGACGATAGTTTCGGATAGAGGCACCCAATTCGTGTCGAAGTTTTGGAAACACCTGACAACCCGTTTGAAAATCGACAGCCTGCTATCCACTGCTCACCACCCCGAGACTGACGGACAGACCGAGCGTTTTAACGCGTCCCTGGAACAATATTTGAGAGCTTATGTGGCCTACCTGCAAGATGATTGGGAAAGTTGGCTTCCCCTCGCCGAATTCACAGCCAACTCCCACAAGTCCGAGACCACCGGAACCTCCCCGTTTTACGCGACTTACGGATTCCATCCCCGCATGGGATTCGAGCCGGTACCCCTGAACCAGCCTTTGCCCGCCCAGCGGGATGCCGAAAAGCTAGCCGCCCGAATGGAAGCCATTCTGGAACAAGCCCGCGCCGAAATGACCGCCGCCCAAGCCCGTTACGAAGAACAGGCGAACCGACACCGTACCCCGGCCCGCCGGCTTACCGTCGGCCAATATGTATGGTTAGACGCACGGAACATCCAGACCGCCCGCCCGCAGAAGAAACTGGATTGGAAGAACTTGGGACCCTTCCGAATTTCTGAAGTGATTAGCCCGTACGCCTACCGTTTGGACCTGCCGTCGTCTATGAGAGTACACCCTGTTTTCAATATAAACCGACTAAAACCTGCTGACGTTGAGCCCCTGCCGGGCCAACAACCTGCACCGCCACCCCATTTGGAAGTGGAAGGTGAGAGAGAATACGAAGTCGAAGAGATCCTCGACTCCTTTTGGGAAACCCGCGGCCGAGGAGGCCGCCGGCTGAAATATATCGTCCGTTGGGCTGGATATAGCGAACCCACGACTGAACCTGCCGATTACCTGGAAAACGCTGCTCAATTGGTAAAGAATTTCCACCGTCGATACCCCCATAAGCCCGGGCCCCGGCCGTGACGGAGCTCGGCCTGGAAGGGGGGAATACTGTCACAGACCTGAAGGACAGCCACTGGGCTGTCGCTTAGTCATGACCCCTGTCACGTGAAGGCGCGAGGGCCGAGCGCCTCGCGCGCGTATATCTACGCGAAATCTCTGCAGTCTCCGATATGTAGCTCCTCGAGCTACGTCTTCGTCAACAACCACCTGCTACCCTGTACCTGGAAGACTAGATAGCCAATATACTCTGTCCTGTTACCTGATCGCCCGCACCTACCTGTCCGCCCTGCCTGCCCGTGACAATAATTGAAATTTTTTTATATTGGTTAATGTTTTATTATAATGGAAAAAATACGTGGTTAAATTAATTTTGCAATTTGGTTCGATAAATGCGCGGGGTATTATCCTGCGCGGGGTATTATATATCCACATTATAACGGGAAAGGTAAAATTCGTTAAAATAATAAAATATCGTTTGAAATATTTTTGGAATATCGGTAAATAGTAATTTTAAAATAGCATTTATAAACGTTTTATAATATTATTTAATATTGGGGCAAATTTTCCTAAAACGCAAAAAAAAAAACGATATTTAAAAACAAAAATGGGAAAAATCCGCAATTTGGCAATTTCCAAAATTATTTAGGAAATATTAAATTTTACGAAAATACGGTATTATTTAAAAAAATATAATGTAAATAATATTAAAAAATAAAAAGGAAAATAATGGTCCAACGATAAAAAGCAATAATTTTATAAATTAATAATATTCCAAAATATACGTTCCATTTTTATATTTGTTAATTATATGCATTATTTTGCATGTAATAAGCCCACTTTTATTTGTATATAGCCAATTTTATTTAGTGCCGAAGTGGAGTGGGGAATGGTGGAATTCCGTTACTTTGTTAATGCAGGAATGCAATTTAAAGGTCAGCGAGTGGGGTTAGCTACCCTGTACCGGGTTTAATACCCACCCTGCACCTGCGAGTCAGCTACCCTGTACCGGGTTGAAAATTTCACCAAGTTAACGTTTAAATGCAAACCCAGAGATGGTTTGTATGCAAATGAGGGTGTTTTTTCAAAAACCCATACAAATTAGTTTTTCGGAAATTCATTCGCGGCACCGGAACCTTTTCTGGCGTGCGGACCCCCACTTCGATGTCGGAGAGTATGTAAGGGAAATAAAGCAAAATCTCCCCCAACCAATTATTTATCAGTACCAAAATTATAGTGCATTTCTACCTATCATTTAGCGCTTTTAGCACTGGTTATTTACCACGCCGCACCTAGGGTTTACCCCTATATCCCCTGTTAGCACCATTATTATTAACAATATTTTCGTTTTTTACCAAAATTGGTTTACGCATTGGAATTATACGATTGGGAGGCGTATTTTTATATTTTTATATATATTTTATAACCGGTTTTCTATCCCTGGACTTGGATATAATTACCGACAAATTTTAAATTAATAGCCGATCGTTATCCCCAATTCCATTTGTTTTATTTTTAACGATCTAAATAAATACGTTTTTATTCTAATATAAAATAACGGTTTTTGGTTTATTTTTAAATTTATTTATTAAATAAAATAACTTTTGAAATTTTTTTAATTCCAGTTTTTTTATATTATAACGTTTTAAAATAATTATTATTTTAAAATTTGCGATGTTAATTTCGTGCGATTTTTTATTCTATTTATATAATTTAAACGAATGGCGAATATCCGGGGTATATTAAATAACGCTATTCCAATCGTTTGCGCTAAATAAAAAATATATTCGCTCGTCGCTATTTTTGTAAAATTTAAAAATGTCGTAATTTATTAAAACCGGGATAAATGGCGAAATATATATATACGTTTGGTTTATTACCGTATTAAACCATTTATTATTTTTGAAAATTTTGTTCCAAACCTGCGTTGTGTCACGGGCAGGCAGGGCGGACAGGTAGGTGCGGGCGATCAGGTAACAGGACAGAGTATATTGGCTATCTAGTCTTCCAGGTACAGGGTAGCAGGTGGTTGTTGACGAAGACGTAGCTCGAGGAGCTACATATCGGAGATTGCAGAGATTTCGCGTAGATATACGCGCGCGAGGCGCTCGGCCCTCGCGCCTTCACGTGACAGGGGTCATGACTAAGCGACAGCCCAGTGGCTGTCCTTCAGGTCTGTGACACGTACGGTTAAAAAAATAATATATTTATTCGGGCCCATATTAATAATATTAGCAAAATTGAATTTTTTTAACGTTTATAACCGCATATAAAAATTTAATAATAAAAAATAATATAATTGGGGGTTTTAAAAAATTTGGAATTATTTTTTATTATCCGGAAATTATTATTTCCAAATTGGATGTAAAATTACGTACGCCTTTACCCAAAAAACCTGTGTTTCCCATTATTAAATCCTGGGTTTTACAAACGCCATATAATCCAATAAAAGTTGTTTTTCAATTAACGTTTATACAAATTCGAATTAGCCGTTATTAAAACAATTTTCCGACTCCGATTTTCGAAATTGTAAAATAATTAGCGAAAGGTATAAAAAGGTTAACGCACCAAAATATTTTTATTTTTGCAAAAAACCGCAATTTTCGGAAAATTAACGAAACGTTTAATAAACGACGAAGGGCCAAAAAAACACAAATCCGCATAAAAAGGTTAATAACCGTTTAAGAAATCCGAATTTTAATAGCGCAAAAAAATGCGAATGGGTTTATATACGAAAAAAAAAGCGAAAATAAGGAGGGATATAATGCGCAAACAACGATTAAACGGCGATATGGAAACTGTAATAAACCCGGACATAATGCACAAATATGTTAGGAAGATGAAAAAATGTCTGCTGTATATAATTCCGATTGCATTATAATTAATTAAGCAACGCTGGCGTTGTAATTGAAATTGGGAATAAGACCGACCGGAAAAATGTCCGGGGTACTGTCCTGTCCGGGGTACTGTACATCCACGTTATCCGAACTCTGAGATTTAGACTTAAAAATATTATTAACTTTCCCTTTCGCGGTTAGTGAGTACGTTAATGGTATATATCAACATGGGAGCAGAACTGAAGCTTAGAGAGACTGCTACTATATTTAGCCATGTTTCATGTTATACAAGTTAAGAGGGTCGGAAAATAATATGGAGGCTCATAACGCCATGGCTATTTGAAATGAAGAGCAAGCAGACAACCCAATTAACCCTTTATAACATCATGTTCCGGCAGACCTCGCCTCCAGTTCCGGCTTTCAGCGAAACAGTTCGCGTGAATCATTTCGACGCCCAGTCCTGTTCGGATATCTTGGGCCTCTGTATCCACTACCTCGACCCCGATGATGAGGTGCGAACTGCCGCGGAGCCCAGAATCGTCCATGGTCCTGAAACATTCGATCCTGCGTACCGGCAAACCACACTTGCACTTCGGAGAAAGGTTCAGCTGTGAGGAACTCGTAGGGTTCTTGTTTGGTTGCGTCCTCAATTTCGCGCCCAACCAAAGTTTGAATCCCACTGAGTGCACTTGTCCCGGAATCAAAAATTAGAATGACTGAATTATCACTTATCCGTTTGCTGTCGATATCACGAGCATCGAGACCCAGTCTGTTGAGATAGGTCGGGACTTGGCGTATATTAAGGCCCCGTAATACAAGCTCCTTCGGCTCTGGTGTGCCTCTTGCTTCGCCATTTGCAAACTTCAAGCTCTGCAGAAATGTTTCGTCAGTAAGATTCTCATTAGGGTAGCGAAGATTAGAAGACAGTTCCGAACCTCATCAAGCCTTTTATCATTGGTTTCATAATCCAATTCCATCGTTGCCGTAAGCTCCGGTGCATTTGGCTGAAGCGTATCTTGACACGATCGTGAGTAGTAGCGGTGGTAATGGTCTATGCCCGCTGTGCTGCTTTTAAACAACAGCATGATGATTAACGCGGGTTGTGACGCCAGAATCGACGCAACAGGCTGCTCCATTGGATCAAGCCTTTGCATTCAGCTATGACAACCGGCCTAAGCGGAGTCTCATGTTGGTTGTTACCGGAGGAAGCTACAGAAGTCTTGACCATACAGATCTTAGCATGCTGTAATCTCAGCAGCTGGAAAAGAATGGAGAGACCGAAAGACGAACTTTCTTCCCCAAAATATCCATTTGCTGATCTCTCATTTACGCCTCTCTTTGACGCTGATGCGGTCTACAAGCTTGCATAAATAAATGTCAGGAGAATCAATCAATAGACCTGGTTGGTAACACCTATATATGGATGTACGGAGTAGGAAATTGCGTATTATTGTGTCTAATAGAAGGGATAAAGCGACATATTGCAAAAATATCATATATATCTGTGGTAATTGAAGAGTCTGCTTAACCTGACGGTAGTGGCTACCAGACTGGTGTGCTAGGTCCGTAGGCGTACCAAATTACAAGTAGGCTCCCGCTATCATTCGGAACTTGATCGCGGAGTTACTTGCTAAAAAATACTACTAGGTTATCGATGACGGGACGCCGTGCCCCAATTATGGTGGTTAGAGTTGCTTGCTTGCGGTGTGCAAAATGGACAGAGCTCACTTCGACAAATAAAGCAAAAACAGCCTGCATGTATCAAATAGGGTTTAACCTGTTCTATTACCTCAAATGTGCGGTTGCGACAGGACACCCTACTGTCGAACGGACGGAAGTTGCGACTCTGCAGTCTGGGGCTGAGCTCGAGAAGAGCAAGCGACACCAAGTTTGAGACTCAACCGGGGGGGACCAGGTGCTCGGTGGACACTTCGGGAGCGATAATTACTCGTCATTTCATGCTCCCACAGCCGCCCTGGTCTTGTCCTTGTCTTTTCCAAGGCCACTGGCACCGTAGTACACCACTTTCTAATCCGTGGAGCCAGATTTACATTCAAATATTAGACCTAATAAGTAAATGAATTCGATTCTGTGATTGAGGACGTAAATAATTGCTTTGACCAATAAATATAATTCCGTATAGAATCGACATTGCCCCGAAAATTGACAGAAGCCCTCTTTGCAAACAGGCCGCACGTGGTCCAAACACCATACTTTCTTTTCGCAAGTTAGCTACAGCCATTCTATTTGCAGCCTTATGCAGGAATTTCTCTCCTGCCCATACAGGTCTCTGTCAAGGCCCACAAATCCAACAATTTCTGTACGAAGCCATCTCTCGATCAAATGTCACCTGACATTCTCAGTGCAAGAGCACCCTTAAAAAAGCCACAGAAAATCTTGGCCATCGTCATACTACTAAGGCGCGGGCTTGCCCCTCCTGTTCAGATTATTAAAGGAATCGGTGCCGACGACAAAGCTCAGTTAGGAGGCCCGAGAGAACCGGATACATTTAAAATGGCCAAGGCTGCGTCCGAGGAGCTGCAAAGTGTTCTAGCTATCAGGGATTGGCGTCACGGCGATTGAGGCGACTTCATGATTGTATTTGCAGACCTTGATTGAAGACGACTTGTAGGCTATTGATCTTGGCCTGCAATAAACAGAGTGGGCTGAGCTTGACGCGACGCGGATAGAAGGTATCGCCTTTGTGGGTCATTGGTCGTTGGTCAGGGTTTGGGTCTGGTATCTAAGGGTCTGAATGTCACAGACGCCATGCCCAAAGACCAAAGTCGGCCAAACCAGTTAAGAGATAGAAGTGGTATTTAGCAAGCAGAAAGCAGCTGGCTCTGGGTTCTGCTGTATTTCTCAGCAAAGAATAACGTCTACTTATGCCGGTTGACTTCAATCGTGGGCTTGGTTAGACCTGCTCCAAAAACTGTAATTATTGCTTCAACGTGTCCAAGTAAATGGCTGACCGACACCGCCAGGGGCTTCTTTAGGCTGTACATGGGCTTGGCTTCAGGAAAAGAACATAAGTAAACTGCTTCGGAGTACAAAAAGGAAAAATTATTTGACGTAGATACTACATAAAACAACATGACCCCAAGACCAGCATCAAGTCTTTATAAGTCGGGGACCCCCCTGTTGGATCACCCCCCCTGATGGATCACTCCGAGCCACCCTAAATAATATCAACACGCGATCTATAACAACGCGTTATTTAATCAATTTTCTCGCGTTTGCTCCCAAATTTTGGATTTTGATTCATTAGTTAACAATGCCGCGGTATACGGAAAATAATATTAAACGGGCCCTTACTGCAATCGTGGCCGGCCAATCATTACGGAAAACCTCGATCGAACATGGAATTCCATATTCTACACTCCGGAACCGTTCTTTGGGCACCCAACCATATAATAAAGCCCAAAAACCGTTCCAACGATTATCAGGTGTTTAAGAAGCCCATTTTACAATTTGGGTATTAACACAAACCGCATTGGGGCTCCCACCAGCCCACGAAGAGGTCCGAAAATTAGCCGGCCGGATCCTTACGGCCAAAGGTGATTTTTAACCATTAAACAAACGTTGGATGCGTGGTTTTCTGACCCGCCATCCCTCCCTAAAGGTATAAAGGCCCTTACGCATTAATTTACAACGTATTAATAATGCTATTACGGTTATTATTAGGGAATAGTGGCGCCGGTTAAAGATTCCAGAAATACGGGCCATTAAACCCAAAAATCGCTGGAATATGAACGAAGCCGGTTTATTAGAAAGCCAGGGATCGAACGGCCTAATATTTGGATCGCGATATACCAAAACGTTGTTTAAAAAATAATTTGGAACGCGTAATTGGACGACTTTTATCGAATATATTTCGGCTACCGGCCAAACCCTCCTCCCCCTCGTTATTTATAAGGGAAAATCGGTATAATAATAATGGTTTCCTACCAATTTAGATTAATACAAAGGCTGGAATTTTACGGCTTTAGATATTGGGTGGATAAACGACGATATCGCGTTACAATGCCTGGAAACGGTGTTCCTTCCGAATACCAAACCAACCCGGCCTACAAAGGTTCGATTATTGGTTATTAACGTCCACGGATTATATATTACCCCCGGATTTATGGCCAAATGTTTCGAAAATAACGTTTATATGGTTTATTTACCGGTATACGCATTTTACGTTTTTCAACCGTTAAATTTAACGGTTTTTTCGCCTTTTAAAAAAATTTACCGGCGGTCCTTATTAAAAACAGGCCATTTTAACAATTTTACCGTCGTTGGAAAACGACTTTTTCTCGGTAATTATTACCAAGCCCGTTAAAAAACCTTTACCGTTTAAATTATTACCAGCGGTTGGCGTGCAACGGGTTTATGGCCCGTTAATATAACCAAACCGCTATTAAACCCATTACTTTTGGAAAATCGCAATTTTCGCAACGAATAACGCATTAACGAATTTCAAAAAAAAAATAATTTCCAAAAGGCCAAATCACCAATTAACCCGGGGAAGGCGTTAACGATAATTTAAATCATTTTTGTAATTGGTTGGGAAACCCCAAAAAGGTCCAAAAGGGTGGCCGATCAATTATTTTAATATAATTAACTAATTGGAGGCGGTTTTATTTAACGGCTGTTATTTTCTAAATTTAAAAAAAGCTTTAAATCGAAAAATGTACAATTTGGAATGGCTTTAGTAAAAATTGACATATTGGAGGTTTAATTGGAAATAATGGCATTAAGGAAAAAAAGGAGGGTAGCCCCGGAGCCTAATTCCGCGTTTGTTGGATTGCGGGAAGTCCAGTGCACCCAAATGGAGGCGGGTGCAATTGAGGGTATTCGTGAAGAATCTCCAGATTCTGGCGATTTTGAAGATATAATTGAATGTATAGTAGTTGGCTAGATTGGTATTAATATAACGGATTGTTGTTGGTGGTGCTGATCCGGATCGCGATTTTTAGGGTGATCCATCAGGGGGGGTGATCCAACAGGGGGGTCCCCGACTTAGAACGCTAACCTCCGGAAAATCGTACTGTCCATTTTTGGGAGGCCTTCTGTTAACAAAATACACATTGCAATAATACCCGATAAAAAAAGGATATGTGTGATCTGGACCACTGCCACCAATTCCAAGGGGCAAAATTTTCTTTTCCTTGGAGTAGAATCTTCTTCGATAAATGCCATTAGACTGGCTGACATGCTGTGCTTACGCTGGCCGTAACAGGTCCATTGGCCTAATCCTCACACCATAAGAAGAAGCAGTGAGGCTAGACGTTTAATACTTTTTATTCAAAAGTAGAAACAATGTTGTTCGCAACCCACCCATCCACAAATCCCGAGGTATAACTGCTTTTGCTCCCTTTTTTGGGAGGTCCGCAGCAACACAACATACAACACCAAGCGGAAAGTAGACAACACCCCAAAGCCGCCAATCCAGCGGTAAGACCACCGTCGCGTGGGACAATACTTTGCTCCGTGCCTGTCAATCCCGGGGTAATATTAGTTAGGTTTTAGATACCTATTACATATTTCATATATTTATATGAATTACGGGATATAAAGCTTTCGTAATCTCTATTGTCCTTTGCGGTGTTTTGTAGCAAAGCACGAAAGGAAAATAGGAGACCGTGGTAAGGGGAAAGACTTTTGCGTTATAACTTGCCTTCATACCGCCTCGATAAATGACCTAGGTTGCAAGGTTTATAACTAGCCGGGCATTTGCCACTTTGAGGAGGTACTGAACCAGTAGGGCATTTGCCACCATGAGGACCAAACGAACCGGTTGGGCATTGGCCATTAATACGAGTAGTTTGACCGGCTGGACATCCACCTGGCTGCTGGCTAACATGTCCAGGTTCGGCAACAGCGGATTGGATTAAAAGGCCAAAAATGAGAGCGGATGGGAATTGCATTTTGCTTCAAAAAGTTTGTATCAAGTAAAAGCTTTGCGGTCAGGCTTTGAACCAGTTTGAAGATAAAGAGTGGTTAGAAAATAACTGGAAGTGTTATATAAAGGAGGTTACCCGGATTTTATTAAGAAAACGAATCGTTGAGAATCGTTAAATGGATCACATGTGCAACAGTTATTTATAACAAATATTCAGTTACACGAGGTTTTGTTAAACTTTCAAAATTTCATTTCTAATAATAACGTTAATATATTTAGCCCTGCGCATTTTTTTAACTAGGTTTTATCCTTGCTTTTTGTAAGGATTAGGCCCAGACCTACCTTTAGAATTACCATTCCACCCCGCCGTCACGGCCAGGCATACGTTGGAGAACCTCAATATATTAGGCGCTATTAACGAAAATTCTAAACTGAAGAGAAAAGAGAAATTACAATCAATGACGCGCTGGAAAAACGGGCTTAAATCCGGAGTTAGTTCACCCTTTGTCCGATCCCTGGTTCGACGTGGAGCCGAGTCGTGATTCTGAGGGTAGGTCTGGGGGCCTGATCCTCACACCCGCCAGCCACGCTAAGCCCGGGCTTTAACGTGTCTCTACAGCGCGTCGTCAATTGTAATGGATTTGTTTTCTCTCGGTTTCAGTTTATAATCTTCGGTAATAGTGCCGAATATACCGAGATAATCCAGTATGTGTCTGGCCGTGATAATAAATCTGTACTCGTGAAAGTTGGAACAATGTGAGTAGTCGCATTAAACGGGATTTGTTTCCAAACAAAAATAGTAAATCTGGGCCGACTCAGGCCATCTCCGGGTCGTTATGCACGACAAGGGAATCAACCAACGTACCCATTATATATTAATTTGTCGTATTAATGTAAGCACGCTTTTATAATTCGAATAGGTTGCTATTTTTATCGCATGAATGTCACGGGCAGGCAGGGCGGACAGGTAGGTGCGGGCGATCAGGTAACAGGACAGAGTATATTAGCTATCTAGTCTTCCAGGTACAGGGTAGCAGGTGGTTGTTGACGAAGACGTAGCTCGAGGAGCTACATATCGGAGACTGCAGAGATTTCGCGTAGATATACGCGCGCGAGGCGCTCGGCCCTCGCGCCTTCACGTGACAGGGGTCATGACTAAGCGACAGCCCAGTGGCTGTCCTTCAGGTCTGTGACAGTATTCCCCCCTTCCAGGCCGAGCTCCGTCACGGCCGGGGCCCGGGCTTATGGGGGTATCGACGGTGGAAATTCTTTACCAATTGAGCAGCGTTTTCCAGGTAATCGGCAGGTTCAGTCGTGGGTTCGCTATATCCAGCCCAACGGACGATATATTTCAGCCGGCGGCCTCCTCGGCCGCGGGTTTCCCAAAAGGAGTCGAGGATCTCTTCGACTTCGTATTCTCTCTCACCTTCCACTTCCAAATGGGGTGGCGGTGCAGGTTGTTGGCCCGGCAGGGGCTCAACGTCAGCAGGTTTTAGTCGGTTTATATTGAAAACAGGGTGTACTCTCATAGACGACGGCAGGTCCAAACGGTAGGCGTACGGGCTAATCACTTCAGAAATTCGGAAGGGTCCCAAGTTCTTCCAATCCAGTTTCTTCTGCGGGCGGGCGGTCTGGATGTTCCGTGCGTCTAACCATACATATTGGCCGACGGTAAGCCGGCGGGCCGGGGTACGGTGTCGGTTCGCCTGTTCTTCGTAACGGGCTTGGGCGGCGGTCATTTCGGCGCGGGCTTGTTCCAGAATGGCTTCCATTCGGGCGGCTAGCTTTTCGGCATCCCGCTGGGCGGGCAAAGGCTGGTTCAGGGGTACCGGCTCGAATCCCATGCGGGGATGGAATCCGTAAGTCGCGTAAAACGGGGAGGTTCCGGTGGTCTCGGACTTGTGGGAGTTGGCTGTGAATTCGGCGAGGGGAAGCCAACTTTCCCAATCATCTTGCAGGTAGGCCACATAAGCTCTCAAATATTGTTCCAGGGACGCGTTAAAACGCTCGGTCTGTCCGTCAGTCTCGGGGTGGTGAGCAGTGGATAGCAGGCTGTCGATTTTCAAACGGGTTGTCAGGTGTTTCCAAAACTTCGACACGAATTGGGTGCCTCTATCCGAAACTATCGTCAGGGGCAACCCGTGTAGTTTCCATACGTGGTGTAGGTACAGGTTGGCGGTGTCCTCGGCATTGCAGGTCCCTTTACAAGGGACGAAGTGTCTCATCTTAGTCAGGCGGTCTACGACCACTAGGATGGCGTCGTGGCCGTTGCTTTGCGGCAAATGTGTGATAAAATCCATCGACAGGTGTTGCCATGAGCGTTCAGGAGTGGGCAGGGGTCGCAGGAGGCCCTGGTGGCCTTCGCGGGACGGGTTGATTCGGCGGCAGGTCTGGCATTTCTTTACCCATAATGATACGTAATGTAGCATTCCGGGCCAGTAATATTCTCGGGACAGCAGGTCGTAGGTTTTTGCTTTGCCGGGGTGACCGGCGACGGGGGAGTCGTGGCAGCGGCGCAGGATCTCGGCTTTCAGATTATTCGAATCGGGTACGTACAGTCTATTGCGGTAATACAAATAGCCGGATCGTTCTTCGCATTCGGCCAATTGCAGCTTGGGGTGGCGGTCGGCGCCTGTCCTCAACGCTTCTAGGGCAGATTGCGTTATCGGGTCGGATTCGTATCCGGCGTCTAGTAGCTCTATCAGGTGTTTTGGCAATAGGGGTTTGTTTTGGCGGATTATGGGTTGTAACCGGGTGGGGCGGGCAGGTAAATTGTGTTCTTTCAGTACGACTTGTGTTTGGTGCTTAAGTCGTTCATCCCCCTCCTCAGGCATATCCTCTGACCTCCTGGTTAGTGCGTCGGGCTTCGCTCCTTGTTTCCCGGGTCGGTAGGTGATACGGAAATTAAATCTTGACAGGAATTCGGCCCATCGGGCTTGTCGGCGGTTGAGCATTTTCGTCGTCGTGAAATATTCCAGGTTGCGGTGGTCCGTAATTACTTGGACCGGGGACGACGTCCCTTCGAGTTCCGGGCGCCATTCTTCAAAACAGCGGATAATGGCTAGCAATTCTTTGTCGTAAATCTCGTAATTGCATTCGGTAGCTGTGTGTTTTTTCGAAAAGAACGCGACGGGGCGGAGTATTCCGTCGTCGCCGTATTGTGACAATATTCCCGCAGAAACATAATCGGAAGCGTCGGTCTCCAGGATCACATCCTTTTCCCAATCGAAGTGCGCCAGTACGGGGGCTTCGGTAAACTTTCTCTTCAGCAGTCGGAAGGCGGTTTCGCAGGCGCTATTCCATTCGAATGCGACGTCTTTCTTGGTCAATCTCGTCAAAGGGGCTACGATCTTTGAGAAATCTCGGATAAAGCGCCGGTAAAAGTTGCCAAACCCCAAAAATGCTTGTACGTCAGTAAGCTTTTTGGGTGTTTGCCAGTCCAGGACAGCGGTGATTTTTTCAGGGTCCATTTTTACGCCTTCGACGCCGACCAGCAGGCCCAGGAACTTGGTTTCCGTCACGAAGAATTCGCACTTCGCGGCGTTGGCGTATAGCCCGGCTTTCCTCAGGGCTTCCAGTACGAGTTTCAAATGTTCTTCGTGTTCTGTTCGGGTGCGGCTATAAATCAAAATGTCGTCCAGGTAGGCTGTACAAAATACGTCTAAGTATTCGCGCAGGGAGTCGTTTATATATCTCTGGAACGTCGCGGGGGCTCCCGTTAGCCCGAAAGGCATGACTAGGCTCTCGTATAAGCCGAATCTCGTGCGGAATGCCGTCAGGTATTCTTCCCCCTTTTTAATCCGAATATTGTTAAAAGCGGAAACGATATCGATTTTCGAGAAGAATTTCATGCCGGCCAGGTTGTTCAGGGTCTCTCGGACTAGCGGCAGCGGGTAACGGTCTTTTACGGTAATGTTATTCAGCGCGCGGTAATCCACGCAAAACCTCAACCCTCCTCCCTGCTTCTTCACGAACAAAACGGGCGAGGCGACGGATGACGAACTGGGTCTGATAAACCCTTTTTTCAACTCTGCGGTCAGCCATTCCTTAAGGGCTATCAGCTCTTCGCGGGACATGGCGTACAGGGGGCCGAACGGCGGCGTTTTTCCTTCTATAAGCGGGATATGGTGGTCGGACGGTCGGTGTGGGGGCAGCTTCTCGGCTTCTTGCGGGGAAAATACGTCCGCGAATTCCCGGATTGTTTCGGGCAGGGTCGGCCCGTTCCTATTTTGGGGGTCGGCGGCTAGGACCTCATCAATCTGTTTCAAGGTTACGGCGTACAGTCGGCAGGATCGGCGGCGGGCGTACATGCTCGCGGCTTGCAGGGAGATAGGGGCGATATCCATTTCGCGGAGGGACGGCGGTCGGTCAGCCTGGTACTGGGGGCGGCTTTTTTTTGGTACGGCGTGTAAAGCTTTAACCTTCTCCGGTTTGTCGGGCATATTGCAGTGTCGGCGGCAATAGTCGCTGTCAAACGTAATAACGTGTGACGCGAATCCAATCGTTGGGTCGTGCTGCTTTAGCCAAGGCATTCCTAACACAATGGGGTAATGGGCTAGCTGTGTAACGAAAAACAGCGCGTTTTTCTGGATGTGGTCCTTGATTCTCAATTGTCCTCGGACATAATGGGTGCACTTCCCACTTTCGGCGGTCCTTCCGTCGAATACTTCGATGTCGAATGGGTTTCGCAGCGGATACATTTGTAGTTGGCGTTCTTCGGCCCATCCTTGGTCGAGGAAGCATTTTCCTTCCGCACCGCAATCGGTGAGGGCATAGGTTGGGAGGTTTTGGCCCCCCACTGTCAGTTCGGCAGGCAGGATCATCAGGTCGGATCGTTGGTTATATTCCTCTTCAACGGGGAACCCGTGAACGGCGGCGGCAGAGATGCGGATCGCCGGCGGTCTATGCGCGGCCTTGGCGGCCTGGGGGCGACTTATCCCAGGCGGGCTCCGTTTTTCGAACTTCGGCTGCTGGAGCGGCTGGCGTCCGAGCCGCGGCGGGGGTTTTTAGGGAGTTTGGTTTGTATTTGGCGCGGGGACCTGGACCTGGACCTGGATCGTTCGATTCCGGCCTGGTGCAGCCGCGTGCGGCGGGTATCCGGTTCTGGGCATTTGGCAACAAAATGTTCTTGGGATCCACAGCGGTAGCATAGCATATTTTCTTTGCGGTTGTGGCGGCGTTGGCTGCTTAGGTCCATGGGGTCGTTAAACGGAAATTCCGCGTTTGGCTTGGGGGCGGCCCGCGGTATGTCGGTTTGGGTCCGGGGGGCCGCGCGCGCGGGGGGCGCTGCGGTCCGAGGGGTACGTGTCTGTCTGTTTTTATACTGCTGGTGCTGGCGGTAGCGGTTATCCAAGCTTTGCAGGTGTCGGGTAAATTCGTGGTACTGGCGGGATGGGGCGGGGTTGTGGAGGAGCATGTCCTGGAGCTCTTCCGATATTCCCTGGAATAGAAGAGGGGGGAGGGGCATCCTCCGGCATTTCTCCTTCCAGAGACAGGCGTTGGAACTCCGACAGATACTCGGCGAAATCTACGTTCCGCTGCTTCAGGGCGTATAATTTGTTTTGTGCGTTTTGGACGTGGTCGGGGTCCCCGAATGCCTCCTCTAGGTATTGGAGGAGATCCGTATAATCTCCGAATTGGGGTGTGCCTCCGACCATTTTGGGCAGGATCAGGTTGTACGCTTTACCGGACAGTCGACCGGCTACATAAATCAGGCGTGATTCGGGGTTGGGGAAGCGGTCTTTGTTTGAGGTCATTTTCCCCCGGATTTGGGTGGCGAAGCGGCGGAGGTCGGAGCGGGCGCCCGTAAATTTATCGGGGTCTGGAAGTCGTTCAGAAAGGCGGGCGGAGGCGGGATGTTCGGAAGCAGGCGGCGGAGTCGTTCCCATAGGAGTAACCATAAGGGGTTCAACAGGCGTGTTGGTAGTTGGGGCGGGGGTGGTTATGTGTACCGTGGGTAGCGTTACGGTCCGAACTTCCTTCAGTTCGGACCGTGTTTTCTCTAATTCGGCGAAAGCGGCATCCCGGGAGGTTATGGCGGAGGCCTTTTCCATGGCCATGGCCAGAATGTCGGCCTGCGCCTTGTCGCGGACACGGTCCGTTTCGGCGCGGGCGCGTTGGGTCTCGGCTTCCTGCATTTCTAGGCAGGAGTTCAGGCGGACGTTGCTATCGTGCAATAGTTGCAGCTTTTGGTAGGAATCGGAGATGTAAGACACCCATTGTTCAGGGTGTCCTTGTAGGTGTTCGATCAGTTCCTCGGTCGAATCGGTTAAGATCGGGGGTTGCAGTGACGCAGGCATCGCGGGCACCTAATGAAGGAGCTACGTAATGTCACGGGCAGGCAGGGCGGACAGGTAGGTGCGGGCGATCAGGTAACAGGACAGAGTATATTGGCTATCTAGTCTTCCAGGTACGGGGTAGCAGGTGGTTGTTGACGAAGACGTAGCTCGAGGAGCTACATATCGGAGACTGCAGAGATTTCGCGTAGATATACGCGCGCGAGGCGCTCGGCCCTCGCGCCTTCACGTGACAGGGGTCATGACTAAGCGACAGCCCAGTGGCTGTCCTTCAGGTCTGTGACACTATAATAATATTTTGTTAATCGATCGATTTACGAAAGGCCTATTAATATTAATTAATGTTATTTAAATAATATAAAAAAGCAAGATAAAAGGATAAAACGTTTATACCGTTATTTTACGAATGTTTAGGACCGACAGGATATCCTATGGATAATATTAAAAAAACCGTTAATATACGTTAGAATTTTTATATTAAACGTGTAACGTTTATCCAAACGTTACGTAAAAAATACAAAAATAATATCCATTTTGACCAATTAGGGGCTTTTGGATTTTACCATTTAGGCCGATTATTTTATAATTAATAACCAATTTAAACGAAATAATAACGTTCCGTAAACGATAAAATACGGTATAATAAACGGGAAATCGGGCTTCCAACACGACGACGAACTGTCACAGACCTGAAGGACAGCCACTGGGCTGTCGCTTAGTCATGACCCCTGTCACGTGAAGGCGCGAGGGCCGAGCGCCTCGCGCGCGTATATCTACGCGAAATCTCTGCAGTCTCCGATATGTAGCTCCTCGAGCTACGTCTTCGTCAACAACCACCTGCTACCCCGTACCTGGAAGACTAGATAGCCAATATACTCTGTCCTGTTACCTGATCGCCCGCACCTACCTGTCCGCCCTGCCTGCCCGTGACATATAGGGTAAAAGGTAATATATTCTTATCTAACGACTAATTTGTTTACGTTCGCGCTTTTAATCGTCTTTCTTCTCTTATACCCGTAATCGAGGATCGGATGAGTTACGTGCGGGTCCACACGTGAGTCATCGATTGAATTGATAAATTGAACGCAATCCCTTCTATTCCAACAAATCCCCTAAATTTGAAAATTATTGTAAAAATTACAAAATTATTCCAATTTATTTGCCTGTTTATTTATTTTATTTAATCCAACCATTTAACGTCGGAACATTTAATATTTTAAAACGGGCGTACAGTTAAAAAATTAATATATTTATCCGGGCCCATATTAATAATATTAGCAAAGTTGAATTTTTTTGGCGTTTGCAACCGCGTATAAGAATTGAATAATATAAAATAATATGGTTGTGTCACAGACCTGAAGGACAGCCACTGGGCTGTCGCTTAGTCATGACCCCTGTCACGTGAAGGCGCGAGGGCCGAGCGCCTCGCGCGCGTATATTTACGCGAAATCTCTGCAGTCTCCGATATGTAGCTCCTCGAGCTACGTCTTCGTCAACAACCACCTGCTACCCTGTACCTGGAAGACTAGATAGCCAATATACTCTGTCCTGTTACCTGATCGCCCGCACCTACCTGTCCGCCCTGCCTGCCCGTGACATTACGTAGCTCCTTCATTAGGTGCCCGCGATGCCTGCGTTACTGCAACCCCCGATCTTAACCGATTCGACCGAGGAACTGATCGAACACCTACAAGGACACCCTGAACAATGGGTGTCTTACATCTCCGATTCCTACCAAAAGCTGCAACTATTGCACGATAGCAACGTCCGCCTGAACTCCTGCCTAGAAATGCAGGAAGCCGAGACCCAACGCGCCCGCGCCGAAACGGACCGTGTCCGCGACAAGGCGCAGGCCGACATTCTGGCCATGGCCATGGAAAAGGCCTCCGCCATAACCTCCCGGGATGCCGCTTTCGCCGAATTAGAGAAAACACGGTCCGAACTGAAGGAAGTTCGGACCGTAACGCTACCCACGGTACACATAACCACCCCCGCCCCAACTACCAACACGCCTGTTGAACCCCTTATGGTTACTCCTATGGGAACGACTCCGCCGCCTGCTTCCGAACATCCCGCCTCCGCCCGCCTTTCTGAACGACTTCCAGACCCCGATAAATTTACGGGCGCCCGCTCCGACCTCCGCCGCTTCGCCACCCAAAT